>NC_082683.1:49485346-49745346 GCF_949987515.2 Delphinus delphis
CTGGAGGCCTCTGCAGCCTTCCCGGTGGCCTTGGAGGCTGAGGCTCTGGCCTGAGATCAAGGCTGCCTGAGGTACTGCCAACAAGCACTATCCTGTCGCTGGCCGCTAGGAACTGCCACCCAAACTCCAAACTGCCCAGATTTCCATTTCAAAGAGTGAGTCAAGTTCCAATGTGGAGAGCCTGTTAAACAACAGTTTTTAGGATATGAGTGTTAGAGTGCAAGAATGCATTTGATTTGGAAAGGAATTGCTTCCTAAATGCCTGCCTTATAATTTCTTCCATCTGTCCGCATTTCTGGGGGGCCCTTGAGAGCTTCTGGGCCTCCAGAGTGGCCAGCGCTGGCCCTGGGTGCTGTAGGTACCAGAGGATGTCGGTGAATGGCCGTTGTCACCACTGCCTGAGGCTTGATGAGTCATCAGGCGAATGAGCAGCAGGCTGAGTGGAATCCTAACTCTGAGCTTACCAGCTGTGTGACCTCAGGGAAATCCCTCGCCTTCTCTGAGCTTTCGTTTCCTGATTTGAAGAACGAGGGCAGGGCTCTGTGCTCTTGAAACTCCCTTGCAGCTCTTTGATTTTCAGATCCCATCTGATCACAGATAGTATAATTGCTCAAAGGATGAAAAATAGTAGCTGCCATTAATTGAGTCATGTTAAGCACTTTAATATATCGACGAATGAATTGAATGAATGAATGCAAAGATCTATTATTTCTTTTGGAAAAGAGAGTGAAAAGGGAGATAAAGTGGTGTTTTGAACACCCATTATGTATTAGACATAGGTATTAGACATATTCTAGATGACCTAATACCTCTTGTTTTGTCCTCTTTTCAAATCGGTAGGTATTATTATCACAATTTATAGATGCTGAAAGGGGTTAAGTAACTTGCCACATAAGTAGTACAGCCAAGGATTTCAACCCAGTTTAGCTACTTGGAAAAGTTATATGGATCTGTCTTCCTCCTGAATTTTGAGCCCCCCTCCTGCGTGTTGCTGATAAGCAGGAAGTGCTCAGGCCCAAAGTAGTCCTGAGTCAAGACTGGTTAAACGGTTGAGGCAGGTCTCGGTGATCCTCTTGGAGAGGAGCGGGCTCTGCCCAGGATGCACAGTGGGTGGAGAGGGTGGGACCTGGTAGAGCCCAAGCTCCTGAGTCTCCTGGCCTTGGGGTAGCCCCCTACCAGGCACCTCTGACAGACTACCCCGTGCTTCTAGAGAAGCTTCAAGAGAAGTGGGAAGAAGTGGCAGAAAAACAGAAAGGAAGAGAGGAGGAGAAGGAAACAGGGGACAGAATACTGGGCCCAGCTGGACTGGGGCCAGGAATTCTGGGCTGCATCCTTTCCCCTTGATCAGGGCACCCTATACCCTCCTGTTTCGTATACCTGTGTGGGTGGGCAGACCTGGCGCCAGCCTCCAAAGACTCCTGGGAGGAGGCCTCAGGCCCATTTTATAAACTGGGAGATGGATACCCACATGCCCTCATTCCCTCACTCCCCCTCCCCCTTCCCCCAGCCTTTTCCACCCCCCATCCCCCCCAAAAGCTGTGCTGCTAGTCTTAGGGAATATGTCCTGGTGAGACCAGCAGGACAGAGAACCCAGGATTCCTTGCTTCCACTCAAGAGACTTTCCTGACTGCAAGCATCTGAAAGTTGGTTAGTCATGCTTTCATTGTTTTCAACAAATAATTTCCATGCTCCTACTTTGATCCTGGCACTTCTAGACACTAGCTATAAAATAGTGAGCAACATAGAATCTATTACTGCCCTTGTGGCTCTTACAGCCTAATTGGAGGCTGGAGTGGAGGTGGGGGACATGTTAGTTTCCTGTGGCTGCTATAACAAATAGCCCAAAACAGGATGTCTTAAAATAACAGAAATTTTTATTCTCTCACAGTTCTGGAGGCCAGAAGTCTGAAATAAGATGTTGGTGAAGTTGGTTCCTTCTGTAGACTCTGAAGGGTAATCGGTTCCAGGCCCCTCTCTTACCTTATGGTGGCACTGGCAATCCTCCATATTCCTTGGCTTGCAGACACATCACTCCAAGCTCTTCCTCCATCTACACATTACCTTCTCCTCTGTGCGTCTTCTCTCCTTCTCTTTTCTTATTAGGTCATTTGTCACTGGATTTAGGGCTTATTCTGATCCAGCATGATCTCATTTCAAGATCCTTGTCTATATATACAAAGACTCTTTTCTAAATGAGGTCATATTTACCAGGTCCAGGGTGGACCATCTGTTGGGATTGCCCCATGCAGTCCACTGCAGGGGGCAAGAATAAAATGAAATCAACAAACAATGATATAATTTCACATGGTGGTGAGTGGTGAGATAGGAAAAGAAACCTGGAAAGTTGTGGAATGGAGATATAGTCTACCTGTTGGATACTTAACTTCTCTGAACCTCACATTCTTTATCTGGAAAAACGAAAATATTAATGCCTAACTCACAAAGTAGATGCCAGGATTCAATTGACTGAGGGTTACATATGTAGTTGTTGATTGAACAAATGATGAAAGTCCCTGGCTAATAGTTGTGTCTATATAGGACTTCTTCCACTGGCTTCAAACATTCCTTTTCCTCCACATTCATTCATCCAATATTGTTTTTTAATATTTTCTTTCTTTCTTTCCTTTTTTTTTTTTTTTTTTGGCTGCATAGGGTCTTAGTTGTGGCCCACGGAATCTTCGTTGTGGCGTGCGGGCTTCTCTCTACTTGTGGCATGCGCATGCGGGTTTTCTCTCTCTAGTTGTGGTGTGCGGGTATTCTCTCTCTAGTGGCGTGTGGGCTCCAGAGTGCATGGGCTCTGTAGTTTGCAGCATGTGGGCTCTCTCACTGAGGCACGAGGGCTCAGTAGTTGTGGCGTGCAGGCTTGGTCTCCCGGTGGCATGTGGGACCTTAGTCCCCCGACCAGGGATCAAATCCGAGTCTTCTGCATTGGAAGGTGGATTCTTTATTACTGGACCACCAGGGAAGTCCCCATTCAATATGTTTTGAGCCCCTATTCTGTACTAGACTTTTCCCCTAGGCCCTGGAGATACTACAGGAAGCAAAATAGACAAAAATTTGGTTCCCTTATTGAGCTTACATTTTCGTTGTTGTGATGGTTAACTTTATTGGTTAACTTGACTGGGCCACAGGATGCCCAGCTATTTGGTCAAACATTATTCTGGGTTTGTCTGTGAAGGTGTTTTTGGATGAGGTTCACATTTAAATCAGCAGAATGTGTAAAGCAGATTGCTCTCCCTAATGTGGGTGGGCCTCATCCCATCAGGTGAAGGCCCAAATAGAACAAAAAGGCTGACCCTCCCACTAGTAAGAGAGACTTCTTCCTACTTGATGGTCTTTGAACTGAGACATGGGCTTTTTTCCTGCTTTATGACTCAAACTGAAACATGAGCTCTTCCTGGGTCTCCAGCCTGCCAGCTTTCAGACTGGAACTTACACCGCCAACTCTCCTCATTCACAAGCCTCTGGACTCAGACTAGAACTACACCATTAACTCTCCTGGGTCCCAGCTTGCTGACTGCAGATCTTGTATCTTATCAGCCTCCATAATCATGTGAGCCAATTCCTTAGAATCAAGCTCTTTCTCTCTCTGGTTCTGTTTCTCTAGAGAACCCTACAATCACCATAATTTCCTTTGTAATTGTCCAGCACCTTCTTCAACTTTCATCTCTTTTTATCCACCAAACAACATTGTGAAGTAGGCAGAGCAAAGGTTGTGAAAACCCCCATTTTACAGAGGAGGACACTGAGACCTAGGGAAGATTCTCCTTAACTGCTATATGCCAGGGCCAATCTCACCACAAGAGAAACATTCTCATGTCCTTGCAGCCAGAGGATGTGTGGGAAACTGGATGAAAAGGTTGTGCTCAAGTCAGTTTTTCTGAACCTCTTTAACAAGGGAGTAGCATTTTGATTCTGATGACGGTTATCATTTTTCTTTTTGTGGCCAGGGTGGAAAAACTATTACTCTACTCTTTGATTTTTAATATAGCATTGGTCATCAATTAGAAACCTCTTAAGATTCCCTCAGGGAGAGACTGCTAAAATGTGGGCTAGGCAAGCCTTGTGAAATAATATACATGCAAGACCTTTTAGAAAAGCTTCAAGTGGACTTTAAAAAACAGTCTGGATGAGTCATGGAGACTCAAGTTTACAATGATTTTAGAATTTATCAATTCCAGTCAATGCTAAAGAATGCTAAAGCCCAGAGAGGTCAACTGGCTTCCCAAAGTCCACAGTTTAAAAGGAGTATATTGACTTTATTTCTCAGTTGTCTGGACTTCCCATCCAGTGCTTTGTTCATTATTTACTGCTTATTTACTGAATGCAGACACCGTCCCTACTCCTGCCACCTGCTCTTAGGGTCTTTTCATGTCAACCCTGTGGAGTGGGAATAAAATGGTGGTGGAAAGGATATTCACATATCTAAAATGCAGGTTAGCACACGTGATCCTTCATTTGTAAGCAAAATATTTTGGAGTCAGGCAGACCTGGGTATCAAGCCCAGCTCTGTTGCTTGCTAGTTGTGGAAACCTGGGTAAATGACAACATCTCAGACCTGTTTCCTCATCTGCTAATTAGATCTAGTAACAGTATTTATCACTTTAATTTTCTTTCTTTTTTTTTTTGCATTCTTTTTATTTAATTTAATTTATTTTTTTATACAGCAGGTTCTTATTGGTCATCAATTTTATACACATCAGTGTATACATGTCAATCCCAATTGTACAATTCATCACACCACCACTCCCACCCTGCCGCCGCTTTCCCCCCTTGGTGTTCATATGCTTGTCCTCTATATCTGTGTCTCAATTTCTGCCCTGCAAATCAGTTCATCTGTATCATTTTTCTAGGTTCCACATATATGCGTTAATATGCGATATTTGTTTTTCTTTTTCTGACTTACTTCACTCTGTATGACAGTCTCTAGATCCATCCACATCTCAACAAATGACCCAATTTCGTTCCTTTTTATGGCTGAGTAATATTCCATTGTATATATGTGCCACATCTTCTTTATCCATTCGTCTGTCAATGGGCATTTAGGTTGCTTCCATGTCCTGGCTATTGTAAATAGTGCTGTAATGAACATTGGGGTGAATGTGTCTTTTTGAATTATGGTTCTTCTACTGGGTATATGCCCAGTAGTGGGATTGCTGGATCATATGGTAATTCTATTTTTAGTTTTTTAAGGAACCTCCATAGTGGCTGTATCAATTTACATTCCCACCAACAGTGCAAGAGGGTTCCCTTTTCTCCACACCCTCTCCAGCATTTGTTCTTTGTAGATTTTCTGATGATGCCCATTCTAACTGGTGTGAGGTGATACCTCATTGTACTTTTTTTTTTTTTTTTTTTTTTGTGGTTTTATTTTTTTTTTATTTATTTATTTTTTTTAACATCTTTATTGGAGTATAATTGCTTTACAATGGTATGTTAGTTTCAGCTTCACAACAAAATGAATCAGTTATATATATACATATGTTCCCATATCTCTTCCCGCTTGCGTCTCCCTCCCTCCCACCCTCCCTATCCCACCCCTCCAGGCGGTCACAAAGCACCGAGCTGATCTCCCTGTGCTATGCGGCTGCTTCCCACTAGCTATCTACCTTACGTTTGGTAGTGTATATATGTCCATGCCTCTTTATTGCTTTGTCACCGTTTACCCTTCCCCCTCCCCATAGCCTCAAGTCCATTCTCTAGTAAGTCTGTGTCTTTATTCCTGTTTCACCCCTAGGTTTTTCATGACATTTTTTTTTCTTAGATTCCATATATATGTGTTAGCATACGGTATTTGTCTCTCAGTTTCTGACTTACTTCACTCTGTATGACAGACTCTAGGTCTATCCACCTCATTACAAATAGCTCAATTTCGTCTCTTTTTATGGCTGAGTAATATTCCATTGTATATATGTGCCACATCTTCTTTATCCATTCATCCGATGATGGACACTTAGGTTGTTTCCATCTCTGGGCTATTGTAAATAGAGCTGCAATGAACATTTTGGTACATGACTCTTTTTGAATTATGGTTTTCTCAGGGTATATGCCCAGTAGTGGGATTGCTGGGTCATATGGTAGTTCTATTTGTAGCTTTTTAAGGAACCTCCATACTGTTCTCCACAGTGGCTGTATCAATTTACATTCCCACCAACAGTGTAAGAGGGTTCCCTTTTCTCCACACCCTCTCCAGCATTTATTGTTTCTAGATTTTTTGATGATGGCCATTCTGACTGGTGTGAGATGATATCTCATTGTAGTTTTGATTTGCATTTCTCTCATGATTAGTGATGTTGAGCATTCTTTCATGTGTTTGTTGGCACTCTGTATATCTTCTTTGGAGAAATGTCTATGTAGGTCTTCTGCCCATTTTTGGATTGGGTTGTTTGTTTTTTTGTTATTAAGCTGCATGAGCTGCTTATAAATTTTGGAGATCAATCCTTTGTCAGTTGCTTCATTTGCAAATATTTTCTCCCATTCTGAGGGTTGTCTTTTGGTCTTCTTTATGGTTTCCTTTGCTGCGCAAAAGCTTTTAAGTTTCATTAGGTCCCATTTGTTTACTCTTGTTTTTATTTCCATTTCTCTAGGAGGTGGGTCAAAAAGGACCTTGCTGTGATTTATGTCATAGAGTGTTCTGCCTATGTTTTCCTCTAAGAGTTTGATAGTTTCTGGCCTTACATTTAGGTCTTTAATCCATTTTGAGCTTATTTTTGTGTATGGTGTTAGGGAGTGATCTAATTTCATACTTTTACATGTAGCTGTCCAATTTTCCCAGCACCACTTATTGAATAGGCTGTCTTTTCTCCATTGTATATCTTTGCCTCCTTTGTCATAGATTAGTTGACCATAGGTGCATGGGTTTATCTCTGGGCTTTCTATCTTTTTCCATTGATCTATATTTTTGTTTTTGTGCCAGTACCATATTGTCTTGATTACTGTAGCTTTGTAGTATAGTCTGAAGTCAGGGAGTCTGATTCCTCCAGCTCCGTTTTTTTCCCTCAAGACTGCTTTGGCTATTCGGGGTCTTTTGTGTCTCCATACAAATTTTAAGATTTTTTGTTCTAGTTCTGTAAAAAATGCCATTGGTAATTTGATAGGGATTGCATTGAATCTGTAGATTGCTTTGGGTAGTGTAGTCATTTTCACAATATTGATTCTTACAGTCCAAGAACATGGTATATCTCTCCATCTGTTGGTATCATCTTTAATTTCTTTCATCAGTGTCTTATAGTTTTCTGCATACAGGTCTTTTGTCTCCCTAGGTAGGTTTATTCCTAGGTATTTTATTCTTTTTGTTGCAGTGGCAAATGGGAGTGTTTCCTTAATTTCTCTTTCAGATTTTTCATCATTAGTATATAAGAATGCAAGGGATTTCTGTATCCTGCAACTTTACCAAATTCATTGATGAGCTCTAGTAGTTTTCTGGTGGCCTCTTTAGGATTCTGTATGTATACTGTCATGTCATCTGCAAACAGTGACAGTTTACTTCTTTATCCAGCTGGAGCTCTTAACCACCATTCTAAATGTTAAATAATTTTCCATGTAATGATTCATTTGATGCTAATAATAATAATAACCATGATTCATGGAGAGCCTACTGAGTATGGGATACTTTATTAGGCCGTTTTAAAATATCTACCCTTCACTACAATGAGAGACGTGTATTATTTTCTCTGGCTTGCAGATGAGGAAGCAGGTTCATACTTTGCCTCATTTGATCTTTGTCATAATCCTTTGAGGCTGGTTCTCTTGTGATAACAGATGAGGAAATGGAAGTTCAGAGAGGCTAAGAAACTTGCTCGTGGTCACACAGTGAATTATAGTCAGAGCTGGGTCTCACACCCAGATTTTTCTGACTCAGAAGTCTGGGTTTTGAATCACTGTGCTGCAGTTCTCAAAGTAACCCGTAAGGTAGGCAGATACATCCCTGTTTTGCAGTGGGGAAACTGAGGTCATGGGAGGGGAAATGACTTACTTAATATTCTTCCAGCTTCATTATGATTTCTGGAGATCATCATGCTTCATAACTGCATGCAAGGGCTTTGGAGCTGATTGCAGTGAGCACAGTGCCGGGACCTGGCGAGCAATCAGTTAACGGTAGCTGTCGTCATTTGCAGTGTGGGAGTTCCGCAGCCCACAGCCCTGGGTACAGACCTGGTACCTGCATCCTGGACTGTCTGCATTCTCTTTAGTGCTGGCTTATGCTTAGACCACAGAACTTTTCTATCATTTCCATTCAGTGCCCATTGATGACGCACCACCCCAATAAAAGCCACCTGTGTCTCTGCAAGGACAGCTTCCTTTGTGGGAGGTGCATCTGAATGGATGTGGCTCGCAGGGGAGCCTTGGAGCAGAGACCCAGCCCCTGACTCATGCTGAGCTGTTCCCCATCTGGCTGAGGCTGGCCCAGGAGCTGTCCCCCTGCCTCTAATCCAAAACGGGCCCTGTCGTCTTGGCACAGACCTCCAGCTGGACTTCAGGCTGCAGTCCTACTCACTCTCTGATTCTTCCTCTGGCACCTGCCAGGGTCCAGGAAGAGGGTTATGGAGCCTCTCTTTAACTCAACTTTTCCCCTGCATCCTTTATTATTGGTTGAATTGTGGGAGCCAAAGCTGAATTTCTCTCCCATTTCCTCTGAAATCAGTATCCGGCAAGAATCATCTCTGCACTTGAGAGTCTAGGGAGAAGTCACCACCAGTTCTGGCTCTTTGCCTCTGGAGGAAGAGTTAGTCACTTGGTTACCGTTGGCTGAAATTGATAGGAGATGTCATGGGGAGGAAACACGCTTCTTATGAGTTAGCAGAGCACAGTCTTCAAAAATAATGGCCTTTTTCTTGTACAGAGAAAGTTAGTGGCAAATTGATTTCCTCTTCTGGGAGTCCTGACTCTAGTACCCTAGATGCTGCCACTATTGATTCCTTTCTACTCAGCCCACAGAAGTCTTGGGAGGCATGTGACAAAAATGTGGAGTTGGGGAAAAGGAAAATGAGATATTTTAACACATTCATTTTATCCCCACACAACCTATGGTTGTTATCCCCATGTTTCAAGGGTAAAAAATGTGAAACTCAGAGCAGTGTCTGAGTTTGTCCTTGCCTGTCCAAGGTCACACAGTTAGTAACTGGAAGAGCCGACTTATGGACCCAAGTCTGTCCAGTGCCAAAGCCACAGCAGCGGAAGCAGCTCTTCCATCTCTTTCTCTCCCTCTGTCTCCTCTTTTCCTCTCTTTTCCATTTGTCACCTACTCCCATACCCACCCTCCAAGGAGTCAGATTTTCCAAAGGATTACATAAGACAACACACTGCCTTGCAT
This sequence comes from Delphinus delphis, assembly GCF_949987515.2. Classification (NCBI taxonomy): domain Eukaryota; kingdom Metazoa; phylum Chordata; class Mammalia; order Artiodactyla; family Delphinidae; genus Delphinus; species Delphinus delphis. The sequence goes on from NC_082683.1 coordinate 49,494,660, forward strand.
ACAGTAGGAGCTCAATAAGTACACACTGAATCTGAATTGCTGTGCCATGCTTTTTAAGTGTGTTTGCATTTTCTAAAAGTATTCCTGGAAAAGATAATACCTAACGCCAACAACTAAATGGTGAATTTCTAGCACAGGGAATCTTTACTTGGACATTTCTTCCCCCTCCCTCTCTCTCCTTCCCTCCCTCTCTCCCTCTCTCCCTTCTTCCCTTCCCTTCCCTTCCCTTCCTGTTCTCTCTCTCTTTCAAAACACTGGCACTAACCTTTCTCTCTCTCTCTTTCAAAACACTGGCACTAACCTAAGTGCTTTGTCAATATTTACTGAGTTAATCCTCATTACCACTGTGTGAGGTAGGTACTACTATTATCAGCTGCATCCCATTTTGCAAATAAGTAAATGGGGCACAGAAAGCATGGCTCAGTTTTCTGCCTAGGAACACAGCTTAGAATCAGCACAGGGGGAGTTTGAAGGTGGGCAGTCAGGCTTTTTAACCACTGCCAGTGCACCGTGCTGCCTGTCGAGGTGGGGATAGTTTCCGGGAGCCACTTCCATCTCTTATACCTACCTGACATTGTACAGTTTCCAAGATATGTTCACATGTCTCATTCCATTTAATCCTCATCACCATCTGTGAAGGACAGACCATTACTCCTGTTTGCCACAGAGGAAACCCAAGGTCCGAGAATTTAAGTGACTTGCTCAAGGTCACCAACTGGTAAGGCGTAGAGCCTGGGAGCCCAACCAACATGTGATCCATTTATGTCCATGAATGAGGCTGGTGCTGAGAACTAGAGCTGATTGGAGAAAAGACAAAGCTTTGAGCAGGAAGAAAATGCTGAATGTGTTCATTTTTCTTTCTTGATAGTTGGACACAAGAAGTGTGTGTGTGTGTGTGTGTGTGTGTGTGTGTGTGTGTGTGTGTGTGTATTCATGAAAGTATTCCTCAGACCTTGAGGTTTTAATAAAACGTGAAAAAAACTTTACCAGCACGTTCCCTTCCCTCCTGGTTTTTGGGCTCTGCATAATTTAAGGAAATGTAATCCATATGTCTGATTATTCATACTTCCATCATCAAAAAATATTGTTGATTCTTTGAGGAGCGTTTGATGTTCTGGAAACCAATTTTTATTTTGAGGGCAGTGGAGAAGCGAGAAGAATTTTTTAAAAAAGCATCTTTCCTTTTCCTACTATTTTGTTTCCATTGAAAAACATTTTATGGCATTTGACTGGGAGATGGACAAGTGGTCACTAGAATATTCTACTTTTTTCCTATAGATGTTTATTATAGTGATGAGTCCAGGAATGTAGTTCTTGGCCTCAGGGCTCTGATACGGTAGGGAGGAGAATGAATACTTATGGAATCTCTACCCCACGAAGCCGCTTTACCTACAAGGTCTTATGCAGTGTTCACAACGCCCCTGGGAGGAGGTACCATTGGGTCTATTTTTATAGAAGAGGAGAGTGAGGCTCCGAGGCCAGAGAATGGTCCAGCTGGGATGCAAATCCAGCTTTGCCTGACTCCAAAGCTATGGTGTTCACACCCTACATCTCCTTCAAGAGAAGACAAGGGTGTTTGCCATACAACCCATTATCAATTCTATTTGCATCATCGTCCTTACATCCCGAACAGACCTGTACACCCAAGCCACACCCTCCCAGGAATCCTTGCTCTTGTCGAGAGGGAGTGAGAGCGAAGGTTCAAATTCAGTGTCCCTATTCATCAAGTATCTACTGCGTGCTGACTGAAGAATGAGGTGCGGGGCGGGACAGAGATGAACCTGACAGTCCCCTCTCCTCTGGAGCACCAAATCAAGTGGGGTCAGCCGATGTGCACCCACCACTAACAACCCCTCCAGGATTGGGACCACTGCAGCCTAAATGCCACCTCCTCAAAGAGGCCTTCTCCAGCCCCCCATTTGAAGGAGCCCTCTACTCTCTATCACTTCAATCTATTGTAATTTGCAACGTTGCACTTTTCACAAGATGACATTTTTCTTGTTACATATTGTTTTTTTTATTATCTATCTCTACTCCTCTAGAAGTAGAACAGTCCCTGGCATATAGAAGGCACTTAAATATTTGTTGAAGGAAAGCTGGTCTTCTTCATCACTGTGTCCCTAGACCCTGAAACAGACTGGGTTTTTAATAACAATACTATCCAGGACTTATTGAGCACTTACCACATTCCAAGCATTCTTTGAATGATTCTACATGTGTTATCTTGTCTGGTTCATCTCACTTAGCCTTACCAGACACCTCTGAGGTAGTCCCAATCATTACTCCCATTTTGCAAATGAGGAAACTGATGCATGAAAGGGCCAAGATCCCACAGCTAGCAAGAAGTGGGGCTGAGTTTCAAACCCAGGCTGTCTTGATCCCAGAACTGGAGCTCTTAACTACCATTCTAAATGTTTAATGAATACGTGAATGACCGGGAGAACTATAGCCAAGCAGAATGTGGGATTTGGAAGGCATTTGGAAGCAATGTGCTATGTGTAGAGAAGAGAATCAATGCATTGTAGCTGACAGAATCAAACTTTTCAGAGAAGTCGACAATTAAGCTTAGTCTTCGGGTGGGTAGGGTGCGAATGTGTGCATTCCAGAGTCAAGAGTCCAGAGTTAGAACCATGGTGAGGACAGATCAAGCACAGGGAAGGCAGAGACGGGTAAGGAGGAGTGGGAAACAAGGCTGAAAAGGGAGGATGGGCCAGGAAGTGGAGGGCTTGGGGTGGGAGTGGGGTACCAAGGAAGGTTTCCACACAGGGAGTCTCCACAATCAGAGCCTTCTGTTTCAGGCTGTATTTAGCCTTGTGTTTTGACTCCAGTGCAGACTGCATGTCACATCTCAATCACCCAGTAATCCCAGGAGGTCCTCATCACTATTTCCACTGTACAGGTGACCCTGTGGCTGCTCTCAAAGAGCTGGACTTTCCCGTTTATCAGCTATTAAATGGCGGAACTAGGGCTCTACCTCCTGCCTGCCCGGGCTGTTTCCACTACCAGGTAAACATTCCCACCACTCCGAGAAAGGAAGGATGCCACCATACCCTCCTCCATCTCCCGAGGGTAAGGGAGAGAATTCCCTGTTCTCCTCTCCCTTCTCAACATTTGAGGCTGTTTCCAGGGGAGAGAGTTTCTGATGAGAGGCGGGGGGGCGGGGGATAGTGGGGTTGGCTAGGGCATTAGTGGTGAGAGAGCCTTGTGGAGGAGGGGAAAACGAGAAGAGAGACAGCAAATTGTTTCTGGATGGAATTTTCCAGACAGGGCCTCAGTCAGAGAACAAATGTGCCTTCTGAATTTTCACTGTAATTGTTATTGACCTTTAGTGCGATGAGCAAAATTACTCTCCCGTACCCCTCCGCCCCCATCCTTTTTTACCAAATTGTTTTTCCTGACTTTTCAAAAATGAAGTTTGGCCAGCCCAGCCCTGACTGGCGACTGTGGGAAAACAAAGCATCTCCTTATGGCCCCAAACGGAGCGTCCGCAATTAATCCATTGATCTCAGTAGAAAACCCTATTGTATCAGAGCCCGCCAGGAGAAAGCTGCCTCCTGCCCCTCTCCCGCCCTGCACAGAACGTTCATTGAAGTCAACCCCCAAATTGATGGCAGGATATGGCCCTAAAAGCCTCCAAATTAAAGGGGCCCAGAAAATAAGGTTGGCTGGGCAGCGGAAGCTGGGGTGGAGGAGGTGGGGGAGAAAGGGGGAAGGGGCTGGGTTTCCTCTGGAATCCGTGGGTAAGAGCAGAATGTCAGGGCCGTAGAGTTTCTGGTTGCCCTTGACTCTCAGTTCTCCTCAGTTTGTTCTGCAGCTTCAGACCCGTAGCTATCTAGTTTGCTGATTGTTTGTTTTTTTGTTGATGCTGTTGCCACTGATGAAATTGACAATGGTGATACTCACTAGGATCTATTGGGTCTGGAAGACTAGATACCACCACCCCCCCTGCCTCATCTTGCTTACTTCTCTAACAGCCCTTGGTGAAAGTGATGGAGATTATGAGGATTATCTCTTTTTAAGTGGGTCCCACCTGTTATGGGCTTTACCCGTTCTTTTTCATTTAACCCTTCAAACCCTGAAGGGGAGCAGAGCTGGCCAGTTAAACAATAACCCAAGACACAGTAGCCCAGTTCACCAGTCTTCAAGAGGCATTAAGCAACACTAGATTTGCAAAAGATCTATTTCCCAGAGTTTCTCCAAGGCAGAGTATGTGGATGGAAAGAAGAGTTAGATAAGCTGCCTGGGCTGAGGAGTGAGCCCTGCAGGTGCCTAAACTGTCTTCCATGAGGGTGAGTGAGATGATTGCAGGATTTTGTTTTGCTGAATGGAGTATGTGGTGGGATGCTGCCGTCCTGGGACACCACACAAGCTTGTGAGTTTGTGCACTGCTCACATATACCTTGTATGTTACATGCACCATATGTAAATGTACATATAGGAGCCCCATTACATATACCATACTGTAGACAGCTCTGCATGGCAGGCCTGCCATGGTCCCCCTTTTCAATTCTTCCCTCATCCAATATGCTCTCTCTCTTCTAAATAAATGCTAAACAAATATTCAAAGACTTTTAAGCCTTCAAAGAACACCTACAGTATCAGTCTGGTCCTGTTGGTAGGTAATTTTCTCATCTTACAGATAGAGAAATTGAGGCACCCCAGGATGGAATGACATGTTTAAAGACACACAATTAAGTAGTTGATTCTGATCCAACAAGAGTATAAGCTCTAGGAAAACCAAGATACTTTTTATCTTATTCAGAGATACAGCTCCAATATCTATAGACCTATATCCCAACTGTGTCTAGTGTGGTGCTGGACATGTAGATGATGAGTAATAAATATTGGCTGCATAAACGAGAAAGCTGTATTTTGCTCTTTTCTAGGATATGTGGTGCCCTGATTCTTCTCCTCCTGCCTCGTTGCTACACTATAATTTGTCTGGTCCTTATGTTTTTCAATAATCTTCCTACAAGGATCTTCTGATAAATCCCCCATAACGTTCAATTATAGGAGGAAAGTGGGTTTCTTCAGACAAATAAAAAAGATATACTTCCCTTGATGAGAAAACAAGAGCTATAGCAGTCTTCAAATTTCCCATCTTTGTCATGGCTTCCAAGGAGTTCAGAATTAAATTTGGTGCTCAATTTCATATTATCCTTGAGTTATACTTTGAGTACAGTTTTTTCACGCATTCTGTGGTTTCAGATCTCTCTCTTTCTCTGATTCAATTTTACAGGTGTCTTTTGGGATGTCGAGAAGACAGTCTAATAATAATAGTGCCCATGATGTCACTAGGACCATATGTTGTCCAGAGCCCCCTATATGTCTAAGAGCTCTACTGGGAAGCCCTACCCAAGCCCAGACTTGGCTATAAACTTCATAGTTCATCTACACCAGTAGTTCTCTACTGAGGTGGGTGTGGAGGTGGAGTGATTTTGCCCCTCAAGGGATGTTTGGCAACGTCTGGAGGTATCTTTGGTTGTTACTGGAATCTAGTGAGCAGAGGCCAGGGATGCCGCTTAGTCTCCTGCAATGCATGGGATGGCCCCTACAATACAAAGAATCGTCTAGCACCAAATGTAAATAGTGTCAAGTGTTGAGAAACCTTGATCTATACCTGTCAACTGTCATGAAGCATCTCATGGAAAGAATTGAACTTCACCCTTTTTTCTCTCTACTCGTCTGAGAGTGCTCAAGGAAAGCCTTTGGCCAGGCTTCCCATATATTCTCTTCGGAGCCCCCATTTCCCCCTACCCACAGCTTCTGTCTTGCTCACATACTAGAGGAACCCAGACAGATGAGGACCCCATCTTATTCATCTTCTGACCTTTGATTTTTGTACAGGTCCTAGCATGAGACTTTTCCTTTTTTTTTTTTTTTTGGAGACTTTTCTATCTAAGGTACAAGGTGATCTCACATCTTTAGCATTGAGAGAAGAGAGAGAACTTCAGAATGAAATAATTTTCTTTTTCTTATTGCCTTCAGTTACACAGTCCCAAAGAGGAAGTTAATAAAAATATAGCTCCCCAGAGATCTGTCCTGATACGTTTTGAACAGAGCTTGGATATTTTTGCTGTGTTAGCATCATCGTGACAAAGGCATTCCCCACGTCCACTTCTGCCATCCTGTGTTCTCTTAGTCGACTATCAGTAACATAAGCCCTTTGGGCCAATGGACAATTGTATTGCCAGCAAGCTAGACTCTACTCCGTCCTGGCGCCCTCACAATCTCTAAGCTATGATTTTTCTTCCTCACAGTAAGCTGCCTGGTCTAAATTTCTGGACAGCTGCCTCACTTTCCCTGCTTCACTCCTCAGGTCTTCCTCGGTAAAGCTCAGACTGGAACTCAAGCCTCGTGAGTTGGAACCCTGCTGCCAACTCTCTTTTCATTGGTGTGGGCAGAGGGCAGAAAGGCGCTGGTCCTGCTTTTCCTACTCATTCTCCATCGACAGGGTCCTTCGTGCCATGAACCACGAATGTGATGATTTCCATGGCGCCATGCAGTTACCGCCCCATCTGATTTTCAACATTACCTGTGTCCCAGTGAGGGACAGGATATTAGGAGAGGCAAGTTCAGGCTCACTTAATCAATTAGACACTGATTCATTCCATAGCATTTAACATTTTGGGCAAAAGTACTGTATGCCAAGCACTGTGCCAGCTGTTGCGTTCACAAGTTTAGTAAGATCTCATCACTAGCTAACAGAGAGACCAACTGGAAGCATACAGTGCTCTGTGCATAAGTGCTGTGATTGACGTGAGTACAGGGTGTTGGTGCCTGGAGGGCACCCATCTCAGCCTGGGGAATGTGGTCAGAGAAGCCTTCCTGGAGGAAGGGATGCCTGAGCCAGGTTTTAAAGGGCTTCTATTGGCTCAACCAGCTCCTCTAGCCAGACTGGTCTCCCCAGCAACTGTGTCACACTGGTTCTCTTCATTCTTCTCAGCAGTCGCTCCCAACAACATCTGTGTTACTATATTTGTGGCAATTCTTTTTTCCTAGACCACAAAAATAAATAAAAATGAGAGAGCGGTGGGCCCCTTGAATTGGGGGAACTTCCCGTCGGAGAAGTTATACCCCAGCCTGTGAGTAAGCTGTGGATCACGAAGGTTCAACTTGGGGTGACTTCTGGTAGGTAGCCAGTGGTTCAAGGCACTCACTGCTTCTTATTAGAAATGGCTGCGTGGGGTGAGGATGGGGTTACCACGCCTGTCAACCAGCTCCAGCCCTGCCCCCGCACCCCACGAAGAGACCAGCCCGAGAGGCCAAACCAGGAGGCAGAGTGTTTTCGGATCTTCTCCACAGCTCTGAGAGGCAGAGGTAATTATCCCCATTGCCTTGCTGAAGAAACTGAGAGTCAGATGGCTTGAGTCACTTGCTAATAAACGCCCGAGACAGGATGCAAAAGCAGGGCTTTTCAGTCCTAATCTGCTTTCTTCACACCACCCTATTTTCTTTGCACAGCTGAGGCTCCGTGACCAATGAAGGGCAAATCAGAGCCCTGCCCTAGATGCCCTCGGGCTTGCTTTCACGGAGTTGCTTTGGAGATGAAACAGAACCAGAACAGAGCTTATGTGTTTTATTACCTCACACCTCTTTTTCCCAAGATTTCAAAGTCCTGGGTCCATTTATCTAGATACTCAAGTTCTCAACAGGGGCGTTAGATAGAGGCTGGAGAGGGAAATGCTGTTTTGGAAAGAATGAAACCATTCTTGCAGTGTTTATATTCAATTCCGGAGACCTGGTTAGAAAAATATTTTTAAAAAACGGAAGGAAGAGTAACTATGCACTCACCAAACGTGGGCTGCTCATCGTGGGGAACCTTTGCCCTGGGAGTCTGTTCCCAGGACTAGACATGTGCGGCCCCAAACTGCTGTTAGGAGATGAAAGGGAATCTTTCAACATTTCCTCCTATTGTCTGAGCTTTCTCCCTGCTTTGTCACCATAACATTCTTTTTTGGAATTCCATTAATGTGGAGTTTTTCCCTCCCCCAGGAACAATTAAAAGAGAGGAGCTGGCAAAGCCAGCCAGGAAAGACCTGTGGCTCACTCCTAAGTGCGTAACTATCATGTGTCTTGGAAAGGTTTGCTGCTTCCAGTCGAAGAAATTTGAGCTTAAAGATCCTATCTATCTGGCAGCAAGATGTGATTTAGACTGTACAGTGAGGTGCTGGGAGGGCTGAATATGACCTGGGGACCAGAAGACCTAGGCTCAAATCCTGTTTTCACTCTTTACTAATTGCATGACTTTGGGCAAGGTAGTTAACTTCTCTGAACTTCAAGTGCATCGGTGAAAATAGGAATTCTGCCTATGTTGTGTGTGCTCTTGTGAAAAGGAAATGAGATAGGAGATATGAAAGTATCGATACTTGGCACATGGTAGCTTTCAAATCTGGCTTTTTGTTTCTTTCTCTGTCTTGTCACGTCCCTTCCACCTGCACAGAATCTAACATGAAGCTTCTGAGTTAGTCAAGCAAAAGAAGCAGGAACAGTCTAAACAGGAAGCTTTAAGCACTGACAACTCCATTTAACTAATACTAAGTTAACAACTTCAGTTAACTCATACATTTGTATATATGTATGTGTGGAGCAGTAATTTGTAAGAAAAGAAAGAAAGAGTACTTGACTGAGGTTGTGTGTCCCTGTGATTTTCATCATTGCTCTGAGTACTAAAAAGGAATATATATATATATGACTATATAAAATATATATGTAGATTTTCCGTGTAAAATAAGCCTATTGTTTATAATGCACTTGTTGTACTCTGGGTACTTTGTGAATATTATCTTGATTAAACCTTGTAATCACATTATATAGTAGGAATTTTTATCCAAAAGTCCACATAAGGAATTAAGGTTCAGAGAGACAGTCAGTAGTGGAGTTAGGATATCTTTTTAAGTCTTAATGTTTTTAGAGCAGTTTTAGATTTACAACAAAATTGAGAGGAAGGTACAGAGATTTCTCATATACCCCTGCCCCCGCACATGCATAACCTTCTGCCAACATCACTCACCAGAATGGTACATTTTTTTTTTACCAAGGACGAACCTACATGGACTCATCATTATCATCCAAAGTCTGTAGTTTACCTTAGGGTTCACTCTTGGTGTTGTACCTTCCATGGGTTTGGGCGTATATAATGACATATATCCATCATTATCATATCATACAGAGTATTTTCACTGCCCTAAAAATCCTCTGTGCTCTGCCTATTCATCTCCCCTCCCTCCGCACCCTTGCTCACTCTGGCGACTAGTAATCTTTTACTAGTCTCCATAGTTTTACCTTTTCCAGTACGTCATATAGTTGGAATCATACAGTGTGTTACTTTTCAGATTGGCTTCTTTCACTTAGTAATATGAATTTAAGTTTCATTCATGTCTTTTCATGGCTTGATAGCTCATTTCTTTTTTTTTTTAATTTTATTTATTTATTTATTTATGTTTGGCTGCGTTGGGTCTTCATTGCTGCACGTGGGCTTTCTCTAGTTGCGGTGAGCGGGGGCCACTCTCCATTGCGGTGCACGGGCTTCTCACTGCAGTGGCTTCTCTTGTTGCGGAACATGGGCTCTATGCATGCGGGCTTCAGTAGTTGTGGCACATGGGCTCAGTAGTTGTGGCTCATGGGCTCTAGAGTGCAGGCTCTGTAGTTGTGGTGCACGGGCTCAGTTGCTCTGCAGCATGTGGGATCTTCCCAGACCAGGGATCGAACCCGTGTCCCCTGCATTGGCAGGTGGATTCTTAACCACGGCGCCACCAGGGAAGCCCAGATAGCTCATTTCTTTTTAGCACTGAATAATATTCCATTGTCTGGTTGTACCACAGTGTATTCACCCATTCACCAACTGAAGACATCTTGGTTGCTTCCAAGTTTTTTGCAATTATGAATAAAGCTGCTATGTGCATCCATCCATGTGCAGGTTTTTGTGTGGACGTAAGTTTTCGACTCCTTTGGGTAAATACCAAGGAGTGTGATTGAAGGATCACACAGTAAGAGTATGTTTAGTTTTGTAAGAAACTGCCCAACTATCTTCCAAAGTGACTATACCATTTATATTCCCACCAGCAATGAATGAGAATTTCTGTTGCTCCACATCTTCACCAGTGTTTGGTGTTGTCGGTGCCCCTGATTTTGGCCATTCTAATAGGTGTGTAGTGGTATGTCATTATTTTAATTTGCATTTCCCTGAGGACATATGATGTGGAGCATCTTTTCATATACTTACTGGCCATATGTATATCTTCTTTGATGACCTGTCTGTTAAGGTCTTTGGCCCCTTTTTTTTTTTTTTTTTTTTTTTGTGGTACGCGGGCCTCTCACTGTTGTGGCCTCCCCTGTTGCGGAGCACAGGCTTCGGACGCACAGGCTCAGTGGCCATGGCTCATGGGCCCAGCCGCTCCGCAGCATGTGGGATCTTCCCGGACCGGGGCACGAACCTGTGTCCCCTGCATAAGCAGGCAGACTCTCAACCACTGTGCCACCAGGGAAGCCCTGGCCCCATTTTTTAATTGGGCTTCTTTTCTTATTGTTAAGTATTCTTCATATATTTTGTATAATAGTCCTTTATCAGATGTGTCTTTTACAAATATTTTCTCCCAGTCTGTGGCTTGTCTTCTCATTCTTTTAACATTGTCTTTTACAGAGCAGAAGTTTTAAATTTTAATGAAGTTCAGCTTATCAATTATTTCTTTCAAGGATTGTGTCTTTGGTGCTGTATCTAAAAGGGCATGCTCTTACCTAAAGTCATCTACGTTTTCTCCTATGTATTTTCTAGGAGTTTTATAGTTTTGCATTTTACATTTAGGTCTGTGATCCATTTTGAGTTAATTTTTGTGAAGGGTGTTTGTGTCAATATCCATTTGTTTTTGCATGTGGATGTCCAGTTGTTCCAGCACCACTGATTGAAAAGGTTATCTTTGCTCCATTGTATTGCCTTTGCTCCTTTGTCAAAGATCAGTTGACAGTATTTATGGGGATATGTTTCTGGAATCCCTGTTTTGTTCCACTGATCTATTTTCAATTTTTTCACCAATACCACACTGTCTTGATGACTGTAGCATTATAGTAAGTTTTGAAGTTGGGTAGCATCAGTCCTCCAACTTTGTTCTCCTTCAGTACTGTGTTGGATATTCTGGGTCTTTTGCCTTTCCATATAAACTTTAGAATTGGTTTGTTGATATCAACAAAATAACTTGCTGGGATTTTGATTGGGATTGCATTGAATCTATAGCAATCTAAGTTGAGAAGAATTGACATCTTGACAATATCGTGTCTTCCTATCCATGAACATGGAATATCTCTCCATTTATTTAGTTCTTCTTTGATTTCATTCATCAGTGTTTTGTGGTTTTCCTCACATAGATCTTGTATACATTTTGTGAGATTTATACCTAAGTATTTGATTTTCTGCGGTGCTAGTGTTTTTAATGTCAAACTCCACTTGTTCATTGGTGGTCTATAGGAAAGTAACTGACTTTTATACATCAATTTTATGTATCTGCAACGTTTCTATAATTGCTTATTAGTCTTTTTCTTTTCTTTTTTTTTTTGCCAGTTTTTCTAGATTTTCTACTTAGATGATCACGTCATCTGCAAATAGAGTTTTATGTCTTCCTTTCCAAACTGTATAGTTTTTATTTCTTTTTCTTGTCTTATTGCATTAGTAAGGATGCAATACAATGTTAAAATGTATGAGCAATGAGAAGGGACATCCTTGCTTTGTACCTGATCGTAATGGGAAAGTTTCGGTTTCTTATCATTAAATATGATGTAAGCTGTAGGGTTTTTGTAGATAGACTTTATCAAGTTGAGAAAGTTCCTCTACATTCCTAGTTTACTCAGTTTTTATCATGAGTTGGATTTTGTCAAATAGTTTTCCTACATCTATTAGTATGATTATGTGCTTTTTCTTTTTTACTCTGTTGATACAATGGATTACATTAAATATTGAACCAGTCTTGCATACCTGAAATAAATCACACTTGATTGAACTAAGATTCTGCTTTTTCTGATTCAAAAGCCACACCTCCCAGCACTGAATTTCAAAAACCCCTGTGATCTCTAATGCTCATATTAGTATTTAGAGTGTACAACCTTGTAGTCACTCATACATTAGTTCAAGGAACTGTCATGTGCTAGGTACTATTCTAAATAGGGAGATTTCAAGTTGTAGAAGATGATCTTTACCAGTTACCTAAAACTTGTGAACTTCAGGTATTTTTAAAATTTGTAAATGGAAATATTGTTTACCTGAAGATTTGTTTGGGAGGATTACATGAAAAAAATGTATGTAAAGCATCTCAGAATGTGCTTGGCATATGGTAGGTGTTCATATAAGATTCTTAGCACACTCAAACTGGTCAATTTGGGAATAATTATTTAAGGAGTTACAGACAGCATTAGAGAAAGCAATGAAGGTTAGTGCTAGACCCTAGGACTAGCAACAGAAGGGAGATTTTACTATCCTCGGGCATGAAGGGGTGAGGGGAAGGACCAGTTATGGAATTAGAAGAGAGTAGCTATATAGAGAGGGCTGCCTTTCACGAGCTGTGGCCTTCGGTAGAGAAATATCATTAACCCATAGCAACCTGACATAGAAGGAGCCAGGGGCACCAATATCCCAACTTCACTCTCCTCTCATTTTCTGATCTCCTACTAGTGGTTCCCACTGAATCCCAACTGGGAGCCAGAGCTCAAGGGAGCCAACTGATGTTCTTTATAAGGTCAGCCTCCTGGGGCACAGAGTCAGATGAAAAGTGGAGAGAGTAGATCCGGTTGGGCAAATGGAGAATATCCAGCAGAATATTCCATCAATATTGAATCCAAATTCCCATGCTGAAATTGCTTACAGTCAAATAGGGAAGATGAAACTTTTACCCAGCATCCACACCACAGGGTAGAGTGGGGTGAGTCTATTACAGAAGGTTTGAGCTGGATGAGCTGCCACTTAATATTTGTCACAACCTGTAGTGGTTCTCCAGTGTCTAACAAAACCTAGACTCTAAGCAGGCATTAAAGATCTGCTATAATGGGACTTGGATCATGTCGAGTCTTTCTTTCATCTGACCTTTGACAGTCCCCTACGTCATAGGCACTGTCATGACTCCATGCTTTGGTTGAACTGCTTCCTACAGCCCAGAAGGCCCTGGCCTCCAGCCTTCCCCCGCTTCTTTTCCAGCTCTCAGGGCACATCCCACTGCCCCCAGCCCACTCATAATCTTAGGATTGTTTTCCCTGTGCTTCTGCAGTGTGGTGCCTGCTTGTCATGATAGGATATGCTTCATTCAACAAACATTTCGTTCAACAGACACTGAATGCCTATTGAGCTCCTGACACCAGACAAAAAAAGGAGCTACACAGGGAATTAGGACTGGTTCTTGTCCCTAAGGAGCTCATATTCTTCCCGGGATTAGAAGTCTCCTGTTACTTGGCCATCTTCCTTCTAGACTATCGGTGTCCTAAGGACAGGGAATCTGTTTAATTATCTTTGTACTTCCAGTGCTTAGCAACTGTGTGGCACAGAAGTCTTTCAGAAAATGTGAAACCATAGAAGAAACAAGGATGGAGAGAGGGAGGAAGGAGGGTAAAAAGAAATGAATCAATTTATTCCACAGTTATTTGCTAAGTGCCTAAAATGTGCCAGGCCCTGATATACAATGAATAGCACAGGCTACACACATGCAGGTGTGTGTGTGTGTGTGTGTGTGTGTGTGTGTGTGTGTGTGTGAGTGCACACACATACATGAAGCCTGAGGAATTGGTGATGAATGCCTGCAAAGCCCTGAGGACAAATCAGAGGACACCCTCTTGACTTCAGCTTTCTAAACTGAAGCTTTCAGAATCCAAATGAGAGAAGAGAAGGAATCTGTTTTGATGCCTGACAGTTATTGAGAGGTGGTGTGAGAGGACTCTTCAAACAGTTTCTGAAAGCAGGTGATTTTTTTGCAAATGAAGGCTTGTCATATGGTATTTGGATGATATAATTTCTTTAATTGAAAGTGTTATCTTAACCAGAGAGTTTTGCAAAACCCCAAAACAAAGACATCTGTTGCTGTTTTTGTTCTTTTCCCCAGCAAACAATCTGGTGGTGAAAAATAGGAATGACTAAATGGAACGCCAGGGAAAATTGTGGATTTGAAAAACAAACCCCTACGTCTTTAAAAAGGGGCAATTAATCAAAGTACAAGGCAGGCAGTTTTGAACAGAGTCTTCTGTAACATCTTGGGTCATTATAACTCTACTTCTTTATATATCAATAATTATGAGGAAAGAACCAAGGGAACAAATTTGTGGCAAATTTAATGCATTTCTCTGTTGTCTGTGGACCTTAACTCTTAGCTCTGTGCTGCTTGTGCCTTGGCTGAATCTCCAGGCCAGACCCTTTGATCCGCTGGCCTCCTGGGTCTCCTGGACAACTCTTCCTGATGCATCTCAAACTCAGCTGATCAAAACCGACCTCATCTGTCCACGGGGACCAGCTTCTCCTCTTGAGTTCTCCATTTGGGGGAACACCCTACCACCCACTCAGTACTGTACCACAGGACATTCTCCCTCCTGGAGACTAGCACAAGCTAAAATCAGGACTCACGGCTACATCCTTGGAAAGATTCTCCACTCTGCTCCCTTTTCTTCACCCCCACTACCACTGCTTCCCTCTCTCAGATTGCTGCCATGGCCCTGCCTCTCTCCAGGTCTGTAGCTAGCCTTGACCCCTGAATCAGTTAGGCTCATGGCAGGAAGCAGAACTCATCTCACATGGTTCAAATGAAGAGTCATTAAAGAAGGGACAGAGAGGCGGGGGCAGGTTAACGTCATGAACAGGGGATGTCAAGGCACCCAGAGAGTAGCAACGGCTGGGAGCTGTTACCACCTCTAGGACTGAGTGGACAGGGGAAGAAATAAAGATGTTGAAGCTCAGTGAGAACTAGAACCATGGAGGGAGGGCTGCCCAGTGGGAAATACCAGAAGGGCTATGTGGAAGCAGGGGAGGAGTGGGGAAGATATCACATGGTGGATGCTTCCTCTACCCACGTCCTTTCTCCTTGCTGGAGATCCCCATTGGTTGCACCCAGATTTCTCGTTCTAGGGTGCCCAGAAGGCACAGTCAGCAGGGGTCAGCCTCCTGGGGCACAGAGCTGGCAGAGAAAGGCTGAGAATAGATCTGGGAACATGGAAGAGGAGGACCAAGGATGGATAGCCTCTCCCCTCTTATCTGTTCTACACTCTGATACCCATGTGCTAGTTCTAAAACCCTGATGATACCTCTCTTTGAATTGAACCACTTTTTATTTTTTTCTAGAAAGAGTCTCTTATTTCCAGTTAGGTCCACACAGAGAGCATTCAGCATCACACTGGTGACTGGGAGCCACCTCTCTAATTCATGTAACATGTCACTCTTGGTGGTCTCTGGTCTGAGACCGCTAATCTCATGCTGCACCAGGAATGAAACCATCCTGTTCTTCAAACCCTCTTATTCTCCCCTCACCCACTCCCCACCCCGATCAGGAACTGAACCACTTTCAAAACTCCCCAAAGCTCCTTAAATTGTCATTGAATCTTCCTTTGACCTCTTCTCACCTCCATAGTCCTGTCTCTCACCACTCCTGGTTTTTACTCAGTACCCCAGCTCTACTGCATTACTTCCAGACCCCTGAATACACCACGTTGTTCCACATCTCCATGCCTTAGTAAATGTTCCTTTCTTTCCCTGGAATACTCTCTTCTTCCCACCCAAACCTTCCCAACACTATCTGCCTGGTAAACTGCAAGTCTTCCAAACCTAGTTGAGATGTCACCTCCTCCAGGAAGATCTCACTAACTGTCCCCTACCTGAGTTAATCACACCTACCTCTGAGCAATCTTCATTATATCCATTTTTATTTTTGCACTATTGATACACTTTGTGAATTGTTCTTGAACGTGTCTGTGTCCCCCAGCCAGACTGGCAGCTCCTTGAAGGCAAAGATTGTGTGTTTCATGTGTCCCGGCATCCCAGCTGATTGTCATAGCTCTTGGAACATTAAATCTGTTCAGTAAACATTTAAAGAAGAAAAGAAAGTAGAGAGGAAGAAAGGAAGGAAATCATTCCAGTTGCTCAAAGCATTTTCAAGTGCCTTGCCTCATCTGACCTTCACAAGCAGTCTAAGTGCTGGACCAGTCTTTGGTCTGATGCTAGGGTCACACACTAAAGGCTCCCCTGACAAGTGGACACAAGTTTCAGACATGAATGGCAGCTCATTCCAGTGCAGCCAGCCTCTTCCATCTTTGGAAGACTGGCTGCCGGAAACTTCTTCCTTTGAGCAAAATCTATCTGTCTATAAGTTTTTCATACTGTGGTTCTAGGCTTTGGGACCACCCAGGAGATATCTATGCTCATTCCAAGGTACAAGCTCTTCTGAAATGAAGGCAACTCTGTTGTCCTCTGAATTCTTTCTCCTCTAAGCCGAGTATTTCTCATCCTTCAGAGGTTCTTCATCATAGAGTCTTTGAGACCTTTTATTACTCTGAGGGTCTCATCAGAATGTTTCTGTCTGCCACTGGTCCTCATTCAAAACTGTGCCAAACCACTCAGTTGCTTCTCTTTAGGATATCGACACCATAGCAAGACACTGTACATCTAAAACAATAGCTCCATGTTATTGGTGGGGGGGGGGGGGCTTCTATGTCCAGATAAGATAACTGAGGTTCTGTGAAGTGCCCGCTTGCCCTGCCTCATGTAGATGGGAAATAGCAGTGCAGGGATTATACCCAGAGCCATCTGGCATCCAGAGCCCTTGTGTTTTCTACTGCCAGTGATACCTTCTCTTGCTCCAGTCAAGAGATGGAAAAAAAGAATGGAGGTGTGCACTGGTCAGTCTCCCCGACTGAACAACAGTCTCCTCAATGAGAAGATGTAATGAGGCTAGTTCCGAATCAACGGCAGTGACTTCTACATAAGAGGCACTTGAAAAATGAGACCACTGTCATCATTATTAAATGCTTTCCAAAACTTGTCAATTGATTAATATTCCAAGTCATTCTGGGATTTCCATATAATGAGGGTTTTGTAATCACATAGACTAGGGTTACTCAAAGTATGGTGTGTGTACTGGTGTCAGTCTGGTGTCAGTCTGCAAACTGTTATGGGTCCTTGACGAGATCAGTACAGAAACTGAGAGTAAGCTGAGAAATATTACAGCAATTTGACATCACCATGGCATCCAATCATGTGATTTTGTTTTTTACAAAAGATTGAAAATAAAAACGTGGTCCTTCACCATAGACACTCTGAGGAGCAGCGATGCAGACAATTTGCCCAATGAACTGGTTCTATTTCCTTTGTATGAGAATTTGAAATTCACGTGGATGGTAGAATCAATTTAGCTCAATTTGGCACAACACCAGTCACACCTATTGTGTGCTGTGTGGTCTGCTAGGGTCTGTGGGGAAAGCAGGGATGAGCAAGGCATTGGGTCTTCTCATACCCAGCACTCATCTCAACTGTGGGCACAGAATAGATGCTCAGGAAATGTTGAATTTAGGTTTAACTTGAATGTACATTTGCAATTCTGCAGGCTACCAAATGCGGGGCTATCTTCAGGACTCCTTAAACCTGGTCAAGAAACCCTGAACACGTGGCCTGCAGTTGTGTGTTGTAAGCAATCTAAGGTAGGCCTCCCTTTTGCAGATCTCCAAGTGTTTTGCGGAAATGGAGAGGCTGACCGAGACCCCCAGTATTTAACCATGTGCTTGCTTGGGCTGTATTTTTTTCTTTTTCATCGCGGTAGTCTTATCTTGCCAATGGGGCTGTTTACTTTTGGAGAGTAGAGACCACATTTTCTCAAATGCAAAGACATACTTTTTTTTCAAATTTATTTTTTCTGAAATCAGTATGGATCCTACAGTTGATATATGCATATGATGTAATCTTTCTTTTTTCCTCTCTTCAACCTAACAGTTATCAAATCAACAATGTTTCTTAAAATCAATTGCATCTTAGAATTTAAGAAATGCTGTAATTCCGTGGTACTCAAATCACTCTCAGAACCTTGTTGGACACATATAGAGTGTTCCCTAGATATCCCCTGGTTGGTTTATTACCTTCAGTTTTTAGAAAAATAATCTAGACTCACCCTAGGGCAGGAATATTAGGTGGAAACTAACAGGTTTTTTGGTATCTACAGTTGAAATAAACATTTGTTTGCTAATTTAACCCTAACAGCAATCCTTTCTCACCAGGTAGCTTTAGCCCTACTTTATGGATGAGGAAACTGAGGCTCAGAGGGGGAAGCTGTGGTTTGAGCAGGGCCAACAGTGGGTCATTTGCTGAACTGAGAGTCCATTCCCTTTCCACTGTGCCAAGCTGGTCATCTGTGTGTCTTGCAAAGCCCAATTCAAAAGTTACTCTTTCAGGAAGACTTCTTTGATTCCCTTCCCCAGATAATGGTGGCCTTTATCTCCTCTACACCTCCCTGACACTCTTCCTGTGTCAAACTAATGGCCTTAATGCTTTATGCCTTACATTATGGTGTTTTACCATGTCTTGGTTCCCACCGTTAGATACCAGTTCCTTGGGAGGCAACTAAGAGACCAGCCTCTGCTAGGAGACGTTGGCACCTTCCTTCAGATTTTATTTTATTTTAAATGTTACATTTCCTTTGTAAACGTAATTTAAGACATGGCTCTGTCTACGGCTCGTCTGTGATAGTAAGATGGGATTCTAGTCCCAAATGAGATCTTATCAGTCTACACGTTCTGGAATGATTTCCTTTTTTTTTTTTTTTTTAAAGTTTTAGAGTAACACAACTTATTCTCTGATAGTTGTGAAGGTCAAAAGTCCAAAATAAGTCTTAAGGGGTTAAAATCAAGGTGAAAGGAGGGCTGGTTCCTTCTGGAGGCCCCGGGGGATGATCCGTTCCTTGCATCTTCCAGGTTCTAGAGGCAGCCAGCATTTCTTGGCTCCTGGCTGCATCATAGAGTGATTTACTTTTTTTTTAATTTATTTTTTATTGAAGTGTAGTTGAATTACAATGTTAAATTCACCTGCCTCAATGTGATTGTTTGTTTCCTAGAAGTAATGGGGTCATCCCACAAATTATGAGGATTGGAGGCTGTAATTATAGTGATATACATATTTTCTCTGAGTATAATGGAATAATATCACTAACAGTAATAAAAGTCAACATTTCTGTAGCATTTTATAAATTAAAAACTACTTCCCATCTATTATATGTTGTTTCATTCTCATAATGACCTTACAGGGTAGGTAGCCTTATATCCATAAAGGAAAGCTGAGGCCAAGAGTCATCCAAGGCACACACTTAGAGCCAGTGAGTGGCAGAGCCAAAGCTAGAAAGCAATCATTCATCTCCATATCCACACTGCTTTTAACAATACAATAAATGCTACTGTGGCTATTGTTATTTTTATAACAGTGCTCTACCTGATTTAGACTCATTATAGCAATGTACTCCCTGTTGGCCAAGTATTTGAAGGAAATAAGTTGTGGAGCTAGCGTTCCTCAGGTGATATCTCAGGTAGGTTGTTATGATTAACAGGCAGGCAGCAGACACTATCAGTCATATTTGCCCTGAAGGTAAATGAACTACAAAGATGAAGAGAGTGGAAAGCGCTCTGAAGTAGGAGGTCAACCACGTAGGTTCTCATACCTGCTGATGGACGGCCCAGAACAAGTCCTGGACATGCTCAGTGCAGTTGCTATCAATGAATCATGAGAAGGCTCCTGCCCCACTGACCTAGCTGGGTGACTGTGTGAGGTCCAAAGGCTATGCCCTGCATTTGTCCAATGCTTAGAAAGCACTTCTCGGGTGTGGACATCACTGGGCTCCACTGTGGTCCCCACCTAACCCAGGCTCACTTGCAACGGAAATTCGTTTCTACAAATGGTTCTTGTGACACAAAGTTCCCATTGGTGGGTCAGATCAACTGATGAGAAGCTTCTGAGCCAGAAAAATTCCCTTGAGAAACCAGGGGAGGTTATACCTTTTTTTGTGTCTGTTCAATTCAGCTGTGCAATGGGAAACACTCAATTTCACCCTTCAAAGCCCGCTAGGAGACTGCTTTCTCTGGGAAGCCTCCCTTGGTCCCTTTAGAGTTCAGCATTCTGTGCTACTTCTGCTCTTTGTACTCACTTGCATTGTTTCCATTTTATTCATCTCATGGTGTGGTGGAACTTGTTTACTTGGCAGTCTTCCCCACTAAACCAGGAGCTCTTAAGCCCAGGAACTGTGAAGTCCCCAGAGCCTACCAGGGGGCCTGGTACACAGCATGTGTTCAGATGAGCAGAAGTTCAGATAAATAAATAACGGAATGACTTAGCATCAGAAGAGCCTAGATGAGGTCACCAGCTGTATGACTTGGGCACAGCAGAACTTGCTTGGGTCTGACTGTCCTTTCAGGTAAAATGGACAAAATAATGCTTCTATTATGGTCAAAAGAGGTGATGTGTGTGGAAATGCTGTGGGACAGTAAGATTATATAATGCAAAGTAATGTTTCCTATTTCAGCAGCCTATAATGAGCAAGCACTACATAACTGATATAGTTCTAGGCAGTTCAATGGAGAAAGAGATAGGTCTCAAAATGGCAGCCTGAGGGTGTGTCTACGTCCTGCCTCTTAGTTTTGATGAAAATGTGAGTGTGAGGACAATGGTTATCATTGATTAATTTAGAATGAAACAGGCTTTCAGTCTTGTACTTGAAGTCACTCGACAATGTTGACACCAAGCTTTCCTCCAGTCCCTGTCTCCCCGAGATGGGAAACACACCCAGGGCCGCTGCAGCCTGTGCATTCCCACGACCTCGTCTGCTTTAAGGCAATGCTGCTGCCATCTTAAAGTCTTTGCAATTTTGAACAAGGAGTCCCACATTTTCATTTTGTACTGGTTCCCACAAATTAAGTAGCAAATCTGCACATTCTTTCTGGAGGCAGCTGCATCCCCATTTGGACTAGGCTGATAGCTGTGATGCTTTTCTATATTGAGCAGAAATCCCCCTCCCTGCTTTCCCCTTGCTCTAATTTGATCTTTGAAGCCTAAACTAGGAGAAGGACTCCTCTTTCAGCCCATGGTCCTAAGTTATTTTAAGACAGCTGTGGTTCTCCTCCCCTCCCGACCCATACCCTCTCTTCTCTTTTCCCTCCCCATTGTTATACTCATTATATGATCCTTATTATTATACATTCTATTTGAATGTAAAATGGGCCTATTTCTCATGTTTATTGTATTCCATTTGTCTGCCTACGTTTTTTTGTACTGGTATTATACTATTTTATTAATTATAGTCTTGTAATATGGTTTAAAATTTATCAAGAGTAGTTCTTCAACTATTATTATTATAGTCCAAATCATCTTTGTATTTGTCCCCTGTTTATTCATCAAGAGGAACTTTAGAATCATTGCATTCCTGGGATAAACCCTGCTTAGTCATGGGAGATTATTCTTTATAATACACACTAAATTCAACCCACTACCATCTTATTTAGAATTTTCACAGATATATTAATATGTGAGATTGAACTATAATTACTCATTTTGATATCTTTCACATTTTAATATAAGGATTTATGATAGCTTTATAATATAAATGAGATAACTTTTCATATTTTCCTATGTTCTGGGAACTTCCGGTAGCATGACAATCTCTTATCTAAAAGTATAAAAGAATTCACCATATAAAGCCTGGAGGTTCTGAGACAGACTGTGAGGCCAAGGGAGAGGGTGATCCTAATGATAATTTTCTTAATTTGATCCTCGGTTATTGATACATATATATATATATATATATATATATATATATATATATATATATATATATATATACACACACACACACACACACACACACATACATGACATAAATTTATATGCAAATCACTATATACTTTATTTTTGCTTTCAAATTAATTAATTCTAGTCTTCATAGTTTCTTTTCTATTTCCCATCATTCTTTCTCTAGCATGGAGGATTCATTAAGTATGTTTTGGTGAAAATGTTTATTAATTCCATTTTCTTATTTAAAAATAGTAAGTTATCTAAGTAGAACTTTAGTATTCTAATATCTAAATTCTTCTAAAATCTTCCACTTCTTTTGGTTATTTTTCAAAACTGCTGTTTTTAAGTTTTAATGAGCTTATTACTGGGCTTGTCCTCACTGGGCTTGTTAATTTTATCAATAAGAAATGATTTTTGTTACCTTTTTAAAATTGTTTTGTCTAATTTTTAATTTTTCCTGCTTTCTCTTTGTTTATCTGACTTACACTATTGCATAATTATTATTTTAAACTTTCCATAACAGTTCAGGTATCAGACTTTTATATAAAAATATCTCTAGTTTTTGTTTTAAAATCTAACCTGAGAGTTTTTATCTTTACAAGCTTATTTCTGTTTATTCATGTATGCTTTACAGCTCCCTCACCATCTTGGTTAATAGTGGTTCAATAGTGGTTCATGCCTTTTTAAATTTCAACTTTTGCGAAATCTCGTTTTATTATCCCCAAACGCCCCATCCACTCTTCTCTCCATTTCCAAATCTCTGCCAATTTCCCCAAGGAAACCAGCAAATTGGATATATAAGCAATTCAATGATAAGTGTAGTACTTCTCAGACTTATGTACCTAAGAAACTTTAAAAAAATAGTATATTGATGGGATACCTGAGGACCTTACAAATACCATGTGCATTCGAATGAAAATAGACAGGAATAAAAAGTTTTATGGATGAATTATTAGTTGTAAGAAATGATCATATTTTGATCCATATGCTTAATGTACAATAAACATTGAATAATATCAGAAATATATGGTGCTCTTATAAGAAATGTATGTCACAGAGACCAACAATCCAGAAGGCAACATACATGAGTTGATTCCAGCTGCCTACGCATCACGCTGTCGTGGAATGTTCCAGGTTTGTGAATCAGGAATTTCTCATGAGCCCACCAGGCATTCTAACATAGGGTATGCCATTTCTCCATTTCTTCTGACCAAAGCATCATGCGTCATATGCTGTATTAAAGAATACACAGACACACACACACGCACACATTTCTTACGTATATGTATTAAATTACATTTTAGAAAAAAAATCCAAAGAGTTTTTTAAACTTTTTATTTATTAATTTTTCAGGACAACAATTATCTCATGGATTACAAGATTTCACAGAATATTATTTGGGAAAATCTGTCTTAGGAACAACTGGGTTATAATCATTCTGGGAAAGATAAAACCACAATGTGCTGATAAACTTGAAGAAGCCGTTATTCATCCATCTAGTCATTCGTTCTCACAACAGATACTTCTGAAGCACCTACTCTGGGTCAGACATTGGGCTCACCTACTACAGCTATGATGTTGAATAAGGCATACTCCCAGCCCTTGTGAAGATCTCTGTCTCCAGTGGGTGGTCGTAAGAAAGTGTGATGGGTGCCATAATTGTGGGACTTACAGGGGACTAAGGAAGCGTGGAAAAGGGGCGTCACCTAGCTGAGGCAAGAGGGGTCAGGCTTATAGAAAACCTGAATGACTAGGAAAGTGTTAGGACACCAGAGCCACCACTCAAGCACGGAGAGGGAGGTCCTCTATCTGTGCATGGTTTGTGAGGACACTCCTAGCTGTACATGGACCAGAGGGCACGTGGGCTTAATGTTAGAGTTAGCATCACCGCCTCTCTGATGAACATTAGTGTCCCAGACTGATATTCACGGAGGGGTTTCACGAATCTGGGGTGTGATGGGTCCCAGGGGCCTCCGGCAGATGGTGACGTAAGGTGTTGGTGATTTCTATTCATTAAACCTCGAATACAGTTGAAAAGGGCCATCCAGTGGGTAGTATGGTGCTATTGAATGGGGGTATATTTTCTCAGATCCTGGATGGGGCTTGACCCAAGTGAGGTGTGAAATCACAGCTGCCTGAGGTCCTTCATACCAAGGCTAGATGACTTTTCTAAGCCCTACAGATTGAATACAAGTCATTTTCTAGCTCATAAAAATGGCCTAATGATTATGTACACACAATTCCAAGCCCCTTTAAAAGAAATTCACTTTGTGACCTTAGGCAATTCATCTCTCAGGGCACCAGTTTCCTCATCCACAATTTGAGATTTGCAGACAGGATCAAGGATGACAAATATGTGCCCGGTGTGCTGTTATTCTGCATCCACACATCCAGGACAGATGTCCTCAACTGATCGCTGCATGCCCTCCGGCTGAATCCAAACATGGCCTCAGACTCCTTCTCAACACTGCTCCACACATTCACTGACAGAAAAAACCGTTGTGTTTTCCTTGACTTCTGATGTTACTTTTGGTTCTAACATTTCGTTTTTAAGAAAGGTAGAAAACTGTTCAGTTCACGTAGTTTGTATGTGAACAAAGAAAAGTCAAACCATCCAGGCATGTTGAAGTCTTGAAGGTAAGAACGATGTAAGCTTCTGTACATTCAACAGGAATAAGGAACGGTAGATATTTGTCTCTCTGTTTACTTGACATTGTATTGTACAACTGTGGGATGGTTTAGACACTCTTGTCCCCCAAAGTGTGCCTGGTGTTTGCTAAGAGTATCACATTTTGAAATTTAAATGTTTCAAAGTGGTGGGGTTGCTTGCCATTTAAAGGAAGGCTGTGGTGAGTCCATTTGCAAATAGGCAACTCTTCTGTATTTCAGGTAAGCACTCCGTGATTTTTCTGTGGTGTTTTTGAGGTCTATTTTTCTTAAATGGAGCACACTGAGTATTGGCTGAATTAAGTGGGTTCCCCACTGAGAACAGGAAATCTTTGAGTTTTCACCGTTTGGTTTTATAACCTAATCTTAAAAAGGTTTATAATCCAGAAATATCGACCTTCGGTAGTAATGCTGGGGGTACAGCAAACTGGCATTTGTGTTTGAGGGTTCAAAGCCTCCTTTCTCCATAGAGATTGAGTTGCCCCCTGTCCTGCACAGTGATGCAAGCCCAGAACATTTTCCCAGCCATAGCAACTCCACTCAGCTGGGAGAAGTGACTGGGACCAGTCCCATAGCAAGAAACACCTGGCCTACCTGAGCCCACTTGAAATCACACACGAAGTTTTCCTTAACAAATTACTCCCAGGTTTCAGGAAGAATCCCCAAAGTGAGGGAAAACTGGAAAAAAAAAATAGGAGTCCTTTTCCTTCACTCTTTGGCACCATCTTGCTCTTCTGGTATCAACATCCTTCTCCCGGAGCCTGACTTACTCCAACTCTCAATGGGTAACATGGCCCTGTCCACAGGGAACTTAAAATCCATTCAGGGAAGTTCAACCCTATTACGGGAAACTGTATACTCGTTGTTCGTTCACTCAGTGTGTGTCTGCTGAAGACCTCCTGTGTTCCAGGCATAGAGGAAAGTATAGATGATGGAGATGCCCTCTCTGCTGTCAAGAAGACCAGCCTAGGAGGGGAAGCAAGCAAACGAGCAGGTGGGTGCTGTGGTGGCAGAGGCCTGGGGTGCAACGGGAACGCAGGGGAGGGGGTGGCCTCGGGGTCAGGCAAGACTCCTGGGGAGGAGCAGACCATCTGAGTTTGATGGGCTAGCAGGAGCCAGCTGCTGTGGAGACAGAGAAATCAAAGTGCAGATACAGAGATTACAAATAGTAAGGTTTGTCTCTAGTCTTAAGAAGCTTGCCATCTTCTAGCGGCAGGACTAGACTCCGTCGTTGAGTTCAGATGGGTCAACAAAATTTTATGGAGTTCCTGTTAAGCACAATCTTCGTGTGAAAAACTGGTAACTGAGAACACTAACTAGTGTCTGATTAGGTGCCCATTCTAGTGGTAACATTAAGTACTAAATGGAGGGAAACAGACCATGTGTGGTTGGACATTTTTTGCCCTGACAGATGCAGGTCACTCAACTGTTCAGAAGATCTAGCCAAGGCCATATGGTCTATTGAGGGACCATCCCATAATGGAATTCCAGGCCAACTCAGATGAGCACTTTCAGGACAGCACTCCTGCGCTGAGTTCATCTCTCCCACCTGTACATGCTTCTAAGGTTCCAGGAGTTACCCTGTATGAAAGGTATTTATTCCAGCGTCCGCTTCTCCAGCAGTGAGTGCCTTGTTCTGCCTGGCACCTAGTGAAGACCAGGGCAAGTGTATCGAATAGGGAAAAGTCAGTAAGTGCAAAGCATTTTACCAACACATGCCAACCCTGATTTTTATACATTACAAAGTGTAGACTTCCTCCTTGACACAAACAATGACAATAATCACAAAGGTCAATAGCAATGGGCTTCCCTGGTGGCGCAGTGGTTGAGAGTCCGCCTGCCGATGCAGGGGACACGGGTTCGTGCCCCGGTCCGGGAGGATCCCACATGCCGCTGAGCGGCTGGGCCCGTGAGCCATGGCCGCTGAGCCTGTGTGTCCGGAGCCTATGCTCCGCAGCGGGAGAGGCCACAACAGTGAGAGGCCCATGTACCGCAAAAAATAAAAAAAAGTCAATAACAACAAGAAAAACGTCGACAATGACAAAGAGCAACAAAAGTAGCTCATTACCAATATTGAATTAGGTGAGCCTTTTGAAGCAACTAAGCATCTCCTTGGAGAATTGTATCAAATTGGTCCCTGTATTCCTGTATCAAGTACCTGGCATCTGGAGAGGACCAAACTGCTGGATGTCGACCAAACCATGAGTGTTGCAATCAGGGGCACAGTGACACAAGCTCTGGAAGTGCGTTGACAGTTTTGATAGACATTTATTGAGCATTTGCCATGAGCTACATAATGCTATGTATTAGAGGGTTAAAAGCAGCATATGCTTTGGTCTGCAAAGAACTCATAGTTTGTCAAGGGTGCTAGCATTTATTGATGGTCTATGCTACGTGAATGCATTTCTATATCTGTTCGCTCTTATAAGGATCCTAACAACTTATGTAAGAGAAGATGGTGATGAAAGGTGAGCTCCCAGGGTATATGTAGGGGCAAAGACCTTTCCTTTTTCCCACGGAGCTGAGGAAGCTTCTGGTTGCACCAACAGTAGGAGTTGGGAGTGACTGCAGAAGGAGCCTGAGAGAGGTGAAGAGCAACAGATCCTTGGGCTTTCAGAGACGCAGTCTCCCTTTGTGCTCACAGAATTCCCATCTCAGAGATGAAGACAATGAACCTCCCTGAGATTGGGAGACTTACCCAGAGTCACTTTGCTTCAAGAGCGATGCGATGCTGATCGAAGGTTGGTCTTTCTTTTGTCCTCCATCTTCTATCCTGATGGAGATTTTTGACACCCCCCACTCCAACTCCTCTCTCTGGGGAAAGCCAGGCCCTTTGTCATTACTGCCCCACCTGTTCAGGGTGCAGTGGTGGGCACCACAGTGGGAGCTCAGCACCTCTGAGTTTCTGCTCAACAGCTGTATGACTTTAAGAAAGTCACTCACATTCTGGCTCAGAGTCGCTTCATTGTAAAATGGGAATGGTGATACCCAGATTCAAATCTTGATCCTGTCACCTGCCGGCTTTGTTTCCTTGAACTTCAGTTTCCTTGTCTGTGAAATAGGGTGAAATCATATTGGGTGCATGACATTCACAAAGATGTATGAAAGTGTCCTGCCAAAATCCCGGCACCTAGTTGACATTTGTTAACTGTGCATTTTTCCCCTGTTTTAGGCAACCTGGCTTTCAGAGAACTCACCAGAACTTACAGGAAATGTTTGGGCTAAGGGTGTCTCTGTTTTCACCTCCCTCTCATTCTGTCCCTCCCCTAACCTCTCCACTCTGACTGTCTTTGTTTCTTATCTCCATTGTAGTCCTAAACTTGTTGATCAGGCAGGGGAGAGAGAGCAAAGCCATAAAGAGAAGTCTTAAGGTAGTTGGGCCCCTGTGAGGGAGGGGGGCAGGTCTCATTCTGTTTGTACAGGTGCATTGTAATGCTGCCTGTGGTGTGAACATTTTCCACTTCATTACTCCTGGCCTGGGCCCAGGCCCTGGCTGCTCCCCTGGCCCCTGCCTTGGTTTAATTTCAGCAGTTCCTGGCCTTTGGGAGGCAGCAGTCACAGAAAAGAAAACAAATAAGGTCGCCATAAACAATTCTGCACATTGCCCAGCCTGGGCGGATGGGTGCATTCATAGAGCAGGAGCAGGGCCAGCTTGGCTGGGGCTGCAGGTACCCCCATCAAAGCACCTCAGTCCCCAAGGGCTTCTGTCTGCTGAGCCCAATCTTTCTAACTGAAGTTGGCATAGGTTTAAGGTATAAACGTTGGCCATGACAAATACCCAAAGGCCCAGGACTCTGTCAGCGAAGTCTGTAAGCAATGGTTGAAATGAATAAATAATAGCTAACATTTATTGAGCGCTTACTGTGTGCTGGATGCGGTTCTAAGCATGTTAGATGAATTTTAGAGTGAGGTACATCCTGTTATTATTCTAATTGCGCAGATGAAGAAACTGAGGCACGGAGTATGATTCATAACTAGCAGAGCCAGATTTTGTCCCTGGCAGTCTGACTTCAGAATCTGCATATTTAAGTACTGTGCTAGCGTGTCTCCTGATACGACACATTCTATGCGCTTATATTTTGATGAGGAGAAACCTTGAGGTATGTTATCAGTTATACAGTTATAGAATGATGTAACTTGGAGCCATCGACTCCCAGGATTGGATTAGACCATAGGTGATAAAACCTGATAATGTTGGGGTTCTCCATAGACATTGTCCACACTCCGCTTACATACCTCCACCAATGGGAAGCTCACAACTGTATGAAGCATCCCATTCCATTACGTGACTGTTTAACTCAATGGCAGTGTTGATGACTCTATGTACAACATGCAACTTTTTCCTAATCACGTTGGTCATCTATAAAAGAGCTAGTTCATGCAACTGTGCCTAGCAGAGTGCCTAGAACACTGTGGGCACTCAATAAATCTTTATTCCTTTCCTCCTTGCTCCTTTATCTTTCACAAATTAAAAACAAAAGGAAAACATTCTTTACTCACTATACTATCAGGAAGGTATATTTACAAAATAATATGAAGCTCCTGCCTCATATGAAAAGTAAGAGGTCTAGTAGGGCAGGAAGGTGCAATTCTCACCTTCTTTCTTTTTTTTTAAATTTTTTAAATTAATTAATTAATTTATTTATTTTGTGGTATGCGGGCCTCTCACTGTTGTGGCCTCTCCCGTGGCAGAGCTCCGGACGCGCAGGCTCAGCGGCCATGGCTCACGGGCCCAGCCGCTCCGCGGCATGTGGGATCTTCCCGGACCGGGGCACGAACCCGTGTCCCCTGCATCAGCAGGCGGACTCTCAACCACTGCGCCACCAGGGAAGCCCTGCCCACTTCTTCTCTGGCTTCTACTCCTGTCCGTCTCCTCCCCCCTTCTCTTTGTTCTAGCCACACTGGTCGTCTGCCTATTCCACAAACATGCCAGCGTGTTCCCACCTCAGGACCTCAAGCCTGCTTCTCCCTTCTAGCTGGATACTCTTCCACTATGGTACCCTCGTGGCTGGCTCCTCGCTTTTCTCAGGTCTCCTCGGAAAGGACTCCCCAGATGACTCTATAGAAACTGGTACTCAGCATCACTCTTTTCTTCCCTCTGCTTGTTTTTTCTCAGTAGTGCTTCTCACTCTCTGACAGAGTAAGCATTTATGTAATTGTTAACAGTCTGCTTTTTCCTCTGGAACTTAAGCTCTTTAACAGAAGTTTGCTTTGTTCACTGCTTTAACCCCAGTATCTAGAATAATATTGGCATGTAGTAGCTGCTCAATAAATATTTTTGGAAAGAAGAAGTTGGGAAATGAATGTTTGAATCCCAATTCTGCCTCTAATTCCCTCTGTGACCTGGGCAAATCACTTCTCTTCGTGCCTCAGCACCTTCCGTCTAGAGTGGAAAAAATGTCATGGCCTTCCAAGTTCAGCTGACAGTGAAGAAAATCCAGAGAGGCATGGATTGTGAAAGCATGTTGTAATGTATAAAATCAATGAAAGATCAGTTCCTCCCCATTTTGTCCAAATTGGTAAATATATCTCAGATACGAGAATAATGTTATGAAAGTACATGGGATCTTGTTCATCTCGGGGGGCTTGGTTTGGAGTAGCCCAGGATGAAGAATGGAGGGAAAGAAACTTTTATAGGGTGACTGGTCTCCACTGGGAACCAGGCAGGGGGCACGGGGTGTGATCCAACCTACTATTTAATACAGCTCTGCCTGGTAATTTACATGAGCTCCCTGAGGGCAATGTGTGTGTGTGTGTGTGTGTGTGTGTGTGTGTGTGTGTGTGTGTGTGTAATTGAAGTATGATTGATTTATGGTGTTTCAGGTGTATAGCAAAGTGATTCAGTTATACATATAAATATATCTATTCTTTTTCAGATTCTTTTCCACTACAGATTATTACAAGATATTGAATATAGTTCCCTGTGCTATATAGTAGGTTCTTGTTGTTTACCTATTTTCTGTATACTAGTATGTATCTGTTAATCCCAAATTATCCCTTCCCCTCAATAGCCGTGTGTTTTTTGTTTGTCTTCAGTCCTTCATGCTTTGTTCTTTATTTATTTGTTTATTTCATGACAGAATATAGTGACATTTTTTTCTCATGTTGGAAACTTTTAAGTCCTACTCTCTTAGCAACTTTCAAATATACAATAAATATTGTATATTAATACAATATTATTAACAGTAATTGCCGTGTGGTACCTACCCAGGATTTATTTATCTTAAAACTGGAAGTTTGTATCTCTTGACCCCCTTCACCCATTTCACCTACATCCCAGCTGCTGTCTCTGGCAACCACCAGTCTGCTCTCTGTGTCTCTAAGTTTGTTTGTTTTAGATTTCATGTATGATACAGTATTTGTCTTTGCATAATGCCCTCAAGGTCCATCTATGTTGCAAATGGCAGGATTTCCTCCTTTTTTTAATGGCTGAATAATATTTCATTGTAAGTGTATACCACATTTTCTTTATCCATTCATCATTGACTCATGCAGTGATAGACACTTAGGTTGTTGCCATGTCTTGAATAGCCATGTGTTTTTAATTTTGCAATTCCAGCATCTAGTTCAGAGTAGGCATCAATAAGAGTTTACTGGATTGGGAATTGGGTTTAATTTAAATTAAATTTTTTTTGCTGAGGAAGGGGCTCAGTGACTGGAAGTGACTTGCCCAAGGTTGCTCAGGTAAGTGGTATTACTGTCCAGCACCAGAGTCAGTACAACATGCTGCTAAGCTCTGCAGACAACAACAGGCTGCTCGATTTGGTGTCTCTTAAAAGCTGTCCTGGGCAATTGGTACAGTCTTTGCACACACAGCTTTCATTAGAGCAGGCAGTATAGGCGATGTGCAGCCAACATAATAGCTTCTCTTTAATGCCTTTTGAAAGGAGCCCGGAAAACTCTCCCGTTAGAGAGCAAGGGAAAGGCGCAGGAGAAAACCTTCTCCCAGTCAGGCCTGTCTTTGCAACACCTCCCAAGTTTTGATGTGCAGTTTCAAGGTTTCACTATGGCCAACGCAGTTGCCGTGGAGACACAACAACAAATATTGGGAGGCCGGTGACACCTCCCCACCCCCACTCCCCCACCAAGCCTAGTAAAGAATGTTTGGGACAAGGCCTCTGCCCATCAGGCTGCTGTGTGCAGCTGAATGCAGCCTTTGTGACCAGCCTCCTGGCCTGCCACCAGGCTCCAAAGAGATGACTCGGCCCAGATCTTTCTAAATAGTGTTTGTGTTTCAGTTGTCCACAAGGAGGGGGAAAAAAGCTCTACATAACTCTAAGGAAATCATCCAGCCTGTGGCTGATTGGCAAGACAAAAATGATGCTCTCACTTTGCAAAGGCCCTTCAGGAGAGCCTTGCAGGAACAAGGCAAGTTCGCCCTCACTGGGCATGTGCAGGAAGCTCTGGTCTCACAGGGTCTTTGCAACTGCAGGGCCAGAGCAGGCTGTGTAGTCACTCCCAGCTTACCGATGAGGAAGTTCATGATCAAGGAAGGGCCACAAGTTGCTTCGGGGCATCGTGCTAGCTAGTGGTGCTGCTGAGGCTGACATGTCCCATCATTATGAATTTTATTGGTATTTTTGTCAGGTTCCCTAGATTTCTGTTGCACAAAGGCTAGCAACTTTTCAGACCCTCTCACCCTGCACTGTGTTAAGTCAATCTTGAAAGAAAAAGAATACTGTGAACCAGAGAGATTAAGCCTTAGCTGGGAGTTCATTTTATTTGTTCATGATCTGCCTCCTTATCATTGCAGGCCAGGCGTTGTGTGATCTTACTGGAATGTGCGGGCCCACGGCCTACCAGCTGGCTCCAGTTCTGTTTAGGGGGAAGGAGGTGGTGAAGGAAACATGACTTAACAGCAGGTGTTACTTTGAGGGCTAGAAAGGTATCATTGTCTCCTCTGCAATAAACTGCCTGATTTTCACCTGCTGACAAGTCACAAATCCACTTACCATTCCGGGTCATTACTTCATTAATTTAATACATCTTTATTAAATGTCTACTGAGGGTCAAGCACTGGGCTTGGCTATTGGGCATAGAGAAATGAATAGTATTTGTTTAACAAGTACTGATTGAGTGTCTGCTCTGTGCTAGGTACTATGTTAGGCCCTGGGGAGACCACACTCTCCCTGTCCTCAAGGGAGTTGCTTGCGGATAAGACAAGTAAACAGATACTTGCCATGGGAAGGATTACTTCTTCCCTTGTAAGGATAGGGTGCTAGGGGAGCACCCAGAAAGGGCACGTAAATTAACCTCGACATGTACTATGTACCTCAGTAGCCAGCAGCCACTTTAAATGTGCCTGGTCTGAATTGAGATGTTCTGTAAATGTAAAACACACACTGGATTTCAAAGTCTAAGTATGAGTAAGTGAAGTAAGTCAGACGGAGAAAGCCGAGTACCATATGATATCACTTATATATGGAATCTAAAAGAATGATACAAAGGAACTCATTTACAAAGCAGAAATAGAATCTCATAGACATAGAAAACAAGCTTATGGTTACCAAAGGGGAAAGGAGCAGGGGAGGGATAAATTGGGAATTTGGGATTAACAGATACACACTACAGTATATAAAATAGGTAACCAACAAGGTCCTACCGTATAGCACAGGGAAATATATTCAATATCTTGTAATAACCTATAAGGGAAAAGAATCTGAAAAAGAATATATGTATATTCATATGTATATGTATAACTGAATCACTTTGCTATATACCTGAAACAGTGTAAGTCAACTATACTTCAGTAAAAATAAAGAAGAAAAAAGACAAAGTCTAAGTATGAAAAGCAGAGCACAAAATATCCTGTTAGCAATTTAAATTATTACATGTTAAAATGTTAATAGCTTGGATATATTGGGTCAAATAAAATCTACTATGAAAATGAATTTCTCATGTTTCTCATGATGTTGCTGCCCAGCAACCCTATGAGGCAGATATTATTTTATTCTTGTCTCCATTTAACTGATAGAGAGTGGGCTTACAGTGGTCAAATGACTTGCCCAAGGTCATATGACTTAGGGAAGGTAATTGATTTGCCCAAGAACACACAACCAGACCTTGCCTCAGAGAAAGACCATTGATTACTTGGTTTAGAAATTGGGTCTTTGATGAGCATTTGGTTGTCTTCCCTCAGTGTGTATTAATCTCCTCTACAGAGGGCTCAAGAGTATGTCAGAAGGATGAGACATTTCCAATCATGAATCAATTTTAGAGAGCAGGGCAGACACATTCTGAAAGCAAAACACTCATACCTGTGTCCTCCTTAACAACAGAGCCCCCGGTTTTCAGCTGGGGGTGTGGCTGCTGGAAATGAAGTCGGTATTGTCTGACCTTCGTTATGGCCAGTTGTTGCCGGGTAACTAAGTTCTGGTCCATGGGGTGTAAGCAGAAGTGGCATATGAGACTTCTGGGAAGTGTTCTTAATTGCAGGAGACATGCCCTCCATCCTGCTCTTTCTCCGTCTTGCTGGAGAGAGTAGCCACGCTGGGCCAGAAGGTGGAAACCCTGTGTGGAGGATGGCAGAGCAACAAGATAGAAGGAGCCTGGGCTTCTGCCACCATGGAGTGCATCACCTCCCTCTGGGCTTCTTTTCTGTGTGAAAGAATTAAACCTCACGATGACCATGAATTTTTTGTCATGTGCAGCTGACCATAATCCTAACACCACATAACAAAATTTTCTCCAGATATGTCAGAAATGAGATGGTTACAGTGGAATGATCCCTGGAGTCATAAACACCCAAGTCTGAATTCTTCTCTGGATGTGTGATCTTCAAACATTTGTATAGGTCCATATTTCAAATCAACTACTTTATTTTTGAAAAAGAAACACATGAAAATGATTAAAAAATAATTCAAGGGCTTCCCTGGTGACGCAGTGGTTGAGAGTCCGCCTGCCGATGCAGGGGACACGGATTCGTACCCCGGTCCAGGAAGATCCCACATACCACAGAGCGGCTAGGCCCGTGAGCCATGGCCGCTGAGCCTGCATGTCCGCAACGGGAGAGGCCACAGCAGTGAGAGGCCGCGTACCGCAAAAAAAAAAAAAAAAAAAAAATTCAAACACAAATTTTAGATGATGAAAAGTTATTTAACCTCTCTGCACCTCTGTTTCTTCCACTGTGTAATGGGACTAACAATACTCAAACGAATGTGTGTGTGTACGTGTGTGTATGTGTAGGTATAGCAAATAACACAGGGCTGCGCACAGTAAGCGCTCAGTAACTCTTTCTTTCTGTCTCACGGACCAATATGTGTCAGACGCTTCACAGAGACCTGAAGGTGCACAAGGAATAGTCCCCCATCTTCAGGAAAGTCACAGTAGAATTGAGTAGATAAACTCTGTAGGAAAACACAACAACCAGCAAGAGGAGTGTCCCAAAGAGGTACGAAGAACTTGCTGAATAAGAACCAAAATCACAGAGTGACCTTGGAGGCAGGTAGACTGATTTTGAAATCTCACGAGGTGTGTGTGGATGGGCAGACTAGCTCTCCTTTCTGAATCTCAGTTTCCACAGCTCTAAAAGGGGAATAATGCTATTCATGACTGTGTAAGATTGTGGGAAGTATCAAATTAAAGGAAGCATGTTAAAGAACGAATCACTATGACTTGGCCAAAATAAGTGATCAATAAACATAACTAGTATTATCATTTGGGGCCAAGGAGATTAGGGAACACTTCCTAAAGGCTGTGGCTTTTAAGCTCAGATGTGAAGGATGAGTAAAACAAGGGAAGGGCCTTCCAAGGGAAAGAAAGTGTATTAGCCAGGGTGAGGAGAACAAAGTGTCAAAGGCAACTCTGAGGAATAGCAACACGTATACTGGGCTAAAGTGAGGGCTTCAGGGGAGTATAGACAGGAAGGAGCCTGGAAAGTTAGGCTGAAATGCCATCAAGAGAGCCTTGAATGCCAAGCCAGGGATTTTGACTTCATTCTCTACATACTAGGGAGATTTTAAAGATTTTTTGAACATCAGCACGACATAGTCATGATGTGTGACTATGGCAGGTTATTTAATTTCTTAGAGGAAGATCAGTAAATTGGGGGTTGGGAGCACACTCAAGACAAGAGAGATGATGAGAGGATAAGTCAAGGCGTTTGCCCTGGGAATGGAGAAGAAGGGAGGCTTCTGAGTTACAGGCCACTGGGCACAGTGACTGGCTAGGTGTTGCCCTTCAGACACTCTTGCGAGAGAGGGGAGTGGACCCAGTGTGATATCTCTGTACCCACCCCATCATCACCCCCCATGAGGGATTTCCTGGGCGATGTGCTTGGCTGGCCTGAGGGATCCCTGGGCACACCGGTCCAGCAGGGCAGCTCTGCTTTCTCCTCAAGTCCCAGGTTCACCTCCACCCATGACTCAGTGTGAGAGGCTGATGGATTGGCTCAGTGACCCACAGAGAAAGCAGAGTGGTGTCATCCTGCCTGAACCAGTGTCCTGTGTTGTGGAATCTAGTAGAAAGGTCATCAGAAGAGGTCTGACGATGCCTGGTTCGGACACTGATTGCCGGGCAACTTGTTGAACCCTTGTACACTGTTTTCTCTCCATCTATAAAATGGGTGTACCTCTCTGAGGGTGGGGTAATCAACTTAGATCATAAATTCTTCCATCAGTTCATTCAACCAATGTGGACTGGCGCCTGCTCTGTGTCAATGTTCTGGGACAGGGGAATGAGGAAGACATAGGCTCTCCCTTAAGAGGATTGACTTCTAATGGGAAAATAGATAAGTAAATAGAACCACTAGCACAGAACTAAACTTTCCAACATATAGTTTCACATTTACTAACTCACTTAAGTCATCTCATGGGAGGTAAAAACAAATTACACCCATTTGCCAGGTGAAAAAACTGAAGGCCAACCAGGCAAAGTGATTTGCCCTTCCTGGCATTCCTATGTTCCATTGGACATAATTCCATCACAGTCCTTAGCCCTCTCTGTTAGGGTTGGAGGTTCAAACATTTATTTCCCCCACCTCCCCAAACTTTAAACTCTCTACGGGCAGGGCTAGCTTCTCATGAGTCTGTTGACCATTAGCATCTAGCCCAAGCTTGGCACATAGTAATAGAGGGCTGGCAGGAAGAGGGAGTGGCAGGGGGAACACAGCTAAAAGTTATGGGGCATCAGCCAAGTGTGGGCTTAGCTTCTCACCTTACCTTTGTTACTGGTTAATCTACTATGAAACCTTGGCACTGTGGGTATTAACATATCTGTTTTATAGGAAATGTGCCAGGGGCTGAGATGAGTTGTGGGATTTGCCCAAGGTGACATTGAGAGTTATCTCAGAGATGTCAAACTGAGAGATGACACGGGAGATGGTGTGTGTGTTGGGGAGGTGTGATGCGGCTCGGGTGTCCAGCAGTCCAAACCCAGAACCAGAGCAAAGTTTCTGTAAGGCATTTGGCTGGTCCCCGGAAGTGTCTTTATCTGCCAGAGCCCGGTCCTGCCCTCAGGCTTTTACTAGCCTCTGTGTGCCTTTTGCTGCACTCCCCCCAGAGACCCTCGGTGAATACTTGCTGAATAAATGCATGAATGGGAGAGCAAAGGTGTGGTAGAAATCACCACAAATGCTGAACTCTCCTTTTGTGAAGACACTGGGGTAAAATGCTTATTTATGCTTTCTTTTTTCATCCTCTCCACATCACAGTGAAGTAAGCACCATTATGGCTCCAGGTTTACAGCGAGAAATTGAGGCTTTAAAATGTTGGGACTTGGCCTAAAGTCAGAAAGGTGCTAAGTGGCTTTGAATCCAGGCCTGTCAGGTTCCAAAGCCTGAACTGCCGAGCACTACTTTAACGTGAATACATGCATCAATGAACTGTGGCTCCCAAACACTTCTAGAAGGGAGCCGCACACAAGGCCACAGCAGCATTCACTCCCTGACCAGGGATGTTTTCCCGTCACTCACTGATCTGACTCTATGAAATAGCCCTCTGTCTGCTGCTTCCCCATCAGGGTCAGACAACTATGTCCAGTCACCCACCGGATCCAGCGATCTTTGGGACTTTGAAGGCCTACGTTTGAGCGTGTGGATTAGCCCCTATCCTGAGACCACCCCCCACCACCCACAGAAGGAATCCCTCAGGAATCCCAGCATAATGCCAATGAGAGAGGACTTAAGGAATCAGGCCAAGTAGAGGAGAAGGCAATAGACAGGAAATCAGGACTTGAGAGAGTCGTGAGTCAGCAGTGTGCGTTAGCTGCCAAAAGAAAACGTAAACTTCGGTTGTATCACTAGGAGCATAGTGTCAAATAACAAGGTGACATTGCACTTCCTCCTTGGTCAGGCTGGAGCTGGAAGGCAGGGTTAAGGTCTGGTTCCACATTTTCAGGTTATCAGAGTCAAACCAGAAGTTGTCCAAAAGCGCAGAACCAGAACATGCAAGGGAATGATGCTGTCATCCTTGTAAAGGCTGAGGGGACTGCATTTCTTTTCCTGAGGAAGAGAAGAGGTGAGGAAGTTGGGAGAGTGGGCCCACCAGCCCCCAGTTACTAAGTGCCAAGCTTGGGCTACATGCTTTTTCCCAGAGGTTTCCCTACGACTGAGGCTATAGATTTCTTCTGCCTAATTCAAAGTTGAGGATAGGACTCAAGTGAGGATATAACAGGAAGCTAGATTTGGACTCATGCTGAATGAGTGCCTTTCTACCAGTTGAAAAGAGAGCCAAAGAAGGAAACAGTTTTGAAGAAAGAAAAACCTCAGCGAACCTCCTTTCTTTTGTGTGACCTGCACAAGTTACCCAACTTTCCTGAGCTTCAGTTTCCTGTCTGGAAGATGCAGGTGGTGTACATGAGAATCCAACAGCACGCGGTCTATGGGAGCAGTGCAGTGCAATGGTTGCACACATGGCTCTGGGACTTGGAATGCTGGGATTTAAACCTCAGCTTAGTGTTACCTTGTTGACTGATTTTAACTTCTCAGTGCCTCAGTTTCCTTATCTGCAAAATGGGATTAATATGTGTAAGGCTCTCAGAACTGTACCTGTCAATAAAATTAGCCATCATCATCCTTACCCTGACTCTTTATATATGAAAGTGACTGTCACACTATCTAGGACATAATAGCCGCTTCTTTTTTCTCCTCCCCCTCCCCTCAAGGCAACTCTTTCAGGGTGTCTCTGGGATACCAGATACTTCTAATCTCTAGACTTCTGGAGAATGTTTCCAAATAGCACAACATCTATTTACATAGATTCAAAGGCAGCTACCTACCTCCATCTGAATACCATTTTAGTGAAGAGGCAGAGCAAAAAGAAAGCCACCCCCTACTTTTAGAAGTTTCCCATTCTTATGAGTGTACTTTACAGATTACAGTGTCTTCTATCTCCTTGACTTCATTCCCTTACCAGTATGTGACTTGGCAGGCAGGAAGAACACTGATGAGGAAACTGAGGCTCAGAGAGATTCTCTGACTTACCCAAGGCCGTTAAAACCTGAGTAGGTGAGCCAGGACTTGAATGCTAGGCTTTCTGACTCTAAATGGCAGCATTTACATCGAGCATTAACCAGTCTCTGGCTCCTAGCCCCACACGTATTCTCGGCCTGGAGTTCTGCTCCAGGAAGCATGAGAACGTCACTCAGCCAGCCTCCAAACCTTGAAACCAAATCCCTGTAGTATTATTATTATTTTTTAATTTATTTATTTTTGGCTGCGTCGGGTCTTCATTGCCGTGCCGTGGGCTTCCTCTAGTCATGGCGAGTGGAGGCTACTCCTCGTTGCGGCGCGCGGGCTTCTCATTGCAGTGGCTTCCCTTGTTGTGGAGCACGGGCTTTAGGCACGCGGACTTCTGTAGTTGTAGCACGCGGGCTCGGTAGTTGTGGCTTGCGGGCTCTAGAGCACAGGCTCAGTAGTTGTGGCGCACGGGCTTAGTTGCTCCGCGGCATGTGAGATCTTCCCAGACCAGGGCTCGAGCCCGTGTCCCCTGCATTGGCAGGCAGACTCTTAATCAGTGCGCCACCAGGGAAGCCCCCCTGTAGTATTAGAGAGGACCAAGAAGGTGGGATGAGCCTGGAGCCCCAGATGTCTTTGCCTGGAGCCTGAGCCCTTAGAGCTGGAGACCTCACCTGGGCCGCCCTCTGTTTTCAGGTGGCCAAGGTGGGCAAGAACTAAGCCACCAATGTCAAGAGCCCAGTACCCTCACCAGCAATGTCCAATCCTATACCTGTGCTATCCAATACAAGAGCTACTAGCAAGCTGGGCTCTTGAGTACTTGTGGGTGAACCATCATCACCCTCGTTTTATAAAAAGCTCGGTCAGGGAGCTTGTTGGCAAGTAGCATTGCCAGGACTTGGACCGTCTTGTCTTCCCCAAAGCCAAGCCCTTCTTTCACCACTACGCCAGCTTCTTGTCCCACTCCCCAGGGAGGGTCTGTGCACCCTTCTGAACCCAGACAGGTGATTGGGTCATGTCTGCCTGTGCAGAGGGCCCTCCCTTCCTGCCCGGCTCCACCTGGACCCAACTCCAGAAGCCACCTGTGTTGTTCTACTGATAACAGTGTTTGCCCTTCCAAAGCCAGGGCCATAAAAAGCAGTTTCAAAGTCGCTGCCGCAGAAATGTCAACATGAGGGGAGGCCAGTCATGGTTTCTGAAGTGGAATATCACCTCTGGGCTGCCTCAAAGTCTGCCAGAAAGATCTTCGAAGTTTAGGAGCCAGGAATCTAGACCTGCTTCTATCCCAAACATGCTGTCCTGCCTTGGGCGTGTTGCCTACTTTCTCTGAGCCCTGTTTTTGTCATCAGTGTAAGGAGACGGTTGGACTTGAAGACCTTCACAGGCACTTCTGTCCCTAAAATGTTTAATGTCCTCTGCTCTGGATCCTACGGGTGGGCAACACCCAGACTCCCCGGGTAACGTCTGTGAGATGCTTTATGTAGCAACCTTCCGAACAAAACCACCCCCAAACCTGGACCTGGATTTTTTTCAAGAACTTCAACAATGTCGCCATTGAAGTGGTAAAGCTACTCATTAATATCTTGTAAAAAGCAATTTTGTGATTTTCTTAATGTATGAAAACAGCATCCCCCAATCCCGACACTGGGCCCAGAGCCCCAGAATATAAACCATAGACCGCTAGGATTCTACAGAGCTCAGGTGTTTGGACAAATTGCCCGCGCTTGAGAACACAAGGCAATTTTCTCAACTTTTAAAATGTTTTTTCCCACCCCCGCCACCTTTTTCTGGGGTTTTCACCCTTGCTCGTAACTTAAACCACAAATAAAGCTTTAAGCCTCTGTGTGAGGACTGGAGCAGTGGCCGCCAAGCACAGCATGGCTCACGTGGGCCCTTTCTCTGCGGCTCCGGAAAACAGCTCTGCAGAGGACAGCAGAATGTTCATTTTTCTTTTTCTTTTTCCCTCTAATTGCATAGAATATTGCCTTCTGTGCGCGGTGGGGAAAGGGCAGATTGGAGTTGATTCGTGGTGGGCAGAGAGAGATCGGCTGTTTTAGGTGAATCAGAACCAAGCCATGGTAGCCCCAGAGATTCACCTGTTCCTCCCAGGTGAACCCCCTAAGATTGGCTTCCACTGAAGTCCTGTACTCTAGAACCTGGGACGTATAGGTATTTGCTCCACGTTTGCAGTTGAGTGAATGCACTTGGACATTTTTTTTTACTCTCAACACTGGGATAAGCGTTCACATCCTCATTTTGTAGCTGAGGAAACCAAGACCCTCAGAGGCAAGCCAACTCATTTGGGGTCATTCCCAAGGTTACCTGGTAGGGCCAGTGTGCAAACCCAGGCTGGCACCAGACTGGACTCCTAAACCCATGCTTTTTCTGTGTCCGCCTCTCAGACACACGGGCCAAAGAAACACTGTATTCTCATCTCACAGCTGAAGCCCAGGCATGATGGGCAAGGCTTGCGGAACTAGACTTCTCTTCTCCAAGCACTCTCTCCCATGGCTGCCACACTTATCCCCGTGGGGATGACGCTTATAACAGAAATGCCAACTCAACCCTCTTTCCTGCCGCCTGCTAGACGTCACTACTTGGGTTTATGCTCAGTTCTCTGGACAGAGCAT
The DNA here is from genome assembly GCF_949987515.2 of Delphinus delphis. Lineage (NCBI taxonomy): Eukaryota > Metazoa > Chordata > Mammalia > Artiodactyla > Delphinidae > Delphinus > Delphinus delphis. Next base: position 49,536,118 of record NC_082683.1, read on the forward strand.
GGCCCATAGTTGGTGATTATTGTTAGTTAAATAAATAAGTCAATGATGGTCTACAGATACTATCCAAACCTCAACTCACCTTATCCACTATTAAGTCCCCATTGCCCAGAAAGGACTTGGCAAATAATTGTTCAATGAATGAATGGATGGAGGGATGGATGAATGAATGAAGGAATGCATTTTCCCTTCCTCCTGCCATCCGCCGCCCCCCCTCTTCCCCCCGCCATAGTTTATCTTCCGGACTGCCTACTTCTGCTGAAGACACAACCATCCCCCTCCAACCACTCAAGCTAAAAACCTGGGACTTCCCCTTGGATACCCCTTCTTTTACATGACTCATCAAAATTGGTTACCACATTCTTTTAATTCTGCCTCTGACTTGTCTTTCACGCCTATCCCCTCCTCTCCAAATCTGAACTTACGAACTTCTTGCCTTTATTGATCAAAACTCTATTGGAAAAAAAAAAAAAAAAACTCCATTGGTTACAAGGAACAAAATCCCAACTTAAACTTGTTTAAGGAAAAAGGGGAGATTTAAAACAGAAGAATATAGCTGCCATAAAGGTGATGAAATGATGATGATGGTGATGACGATGATGATGATGTTTGATGTTGATGCTGGTGAAGATGATCTGTCCTTTGGACTTAGTACCCTCTTGAACGGTTTTCCAGGCCTGTGTGGAGAAGGCACAGGCTTTTGACTTAGGAGATCTGGGCTCAAGTCTTTGCTCTGCCAGCTGGGTGACCTTGACCAAGCTGATTCCCCTTCTCCGAGATTTGTTTCTTTATTTATAAAGTAGTTCTGACACCACTGAGTTGTATGGAAGTCATGAAACAGGGGATGCTGAAGGAGGTATAAGTTCTGGAACACCATTCTCCTGGCCAAGGCCTCTATTGTCCCTGAAGTCTTCTTTGACCCCCACCGCTGAAGTGGGTTAGACACCCGCAACCCTCTGTGTTTCCTTGAGGCACTGACTCATTCACAGACACTTCCTAAGTGAGCACCTGCTCTGTGCTGGGAGCAGAGCTTGGAACAAGACAAAACCCTTGCCTTCTTGGAGCTTACATTCTTGTAGGAAGACAGTCAGAGTCCAAGAAATGAAATGACAATATAACTTCAGGTTGGTAAGTGCCAGAGGACTTGGGGGTTGCAGCCCCTCCATCTTTGCCCGTTCATGTGTTGGTCTCCTCCTCCGTTGTGAGCTCCTAGAAATCAAGAGCCCCAATCACTCAGCTCTGTAGCTCAGGTACCCAGCACAGTACCTACTATACTGTCATAGCTCAATCAAAGTTCATTACTCTCCCCCATGATCGAATCTAATGATCACTATAGCATCCACAATTTTCTAATCACAATTTTTTCTTCAATAAGTAGTCCTTAAAGTCTTACTGTGTTTCGTGCTCTGGCCTTTCACTGCCAAAGAGAGAATTCTGTGCTGTAGTCCTGTTATCAGAGACCTCACGGAAAAGGAGAACATTCCAGCCCAGCTGGGGAAGCACTGTGGCGGAGGTTTGCAGAAGAGCTGTTAGGCATCCAGGGGGACCCACTTATTCCGGTCCCGAATCCTTCAGAGATCCTTCGAGCTGTCAGCCCCCTCAGGGTGAACAGGCTTTGGCTTTTCCCAGAGGAGGATGGAAGGTCAGGATTTTTACAAATCCAGGCTGTTGATCAAACAGCAACAGCCTAAAGTTAAGACATGTCCCCGATGAACCTCCATAATGCCCCTCGGTTCTGCTTACAAGTCACACCAGTCTTCCTGGGGCTCTGTCATTTCCCCACTGAAAACATGCCCTATGCCTTAGAACAAAACTTCCTGGCCTGGGGTTCCAGGTCCTTCTTTCTGAGCCCAATCCAAGCAACCCATACTTCTTCCCACTACCCACTCACATCAATTCAGCTCTGCCATCGACCCCCTGTGTGACTCAGGGTCCCAAACTCTCCCAGGTTTGGCTTCCTCATCTGCTGAATGGGGACTGATTTAACTGACTGGCCTTCACCACTTGCTTGCTTCCGTCCACCCATCCAACAAATATTTACTGAACGCTCATTATCTGTGGGGTGCTGTTTCAGGTGCCAGAGACACAGAAATGAATGAATAGGATAAAAGTTCCTGCCTTCATGGAGCTTAGATTCTAGTAAGGGGAAACAGAGAATAAGTGAATTAAAAATCAGAAAGAAGTGGTGTGTCAGATGGTGATAAGTGTGACGAGGACAAAGCAGGGAAGGACAGAGCACACCTAGGGCGGTGGTTCTAGTAACTTCAAATGTGGTGTTATGAAGGGTCTCACTGAGAAGGTGACATTAGAGCAAAGACACAAAGGTGGATGGCAGCAAGCCTTACAGCCATCTGGGAGAAAGTGCCAGATAGAGGGAGGAGCGGATGCTCTTTGAAGATTGAATTTACTCCCTCCCTCCCTTTCCTTCCTTCCTTTTTGACTTTATTTATTTCTTCATTCCAAAAAATATTTTTAGGCACATGCCAGCGGCCATGCACTGTATTAAGACTTGCAGGTAAGGAGAGGGTCTCTTGCTTTTAAGTTGACAGAGATGGACAAGATAAACCAACAGTCCCAGTGGAGGGGGTTATAGGTTTCTGCTGAAGAAAGAGTATTTCATGGCAGGAAGCCCACAGGCAGCCTGGTGAAGCCCATGGACCTCTTCTCAGAGTAACATTTTAAAATGCATAATGTAAAATGCAAATGATTGCAAAGGCAGTCAATTATTTTTTAAAAGAATTAACAAAATATTCGATTGGCCAAAAAAGTTCTTTTGGGTTTTTTCCGTAACATCTTATGGAAAAATCCAAATGAACTTTTTTGGCCAACCCAATATACAGGAAAAATCAAATTGGTATAATTTATGAGTGTCTTTATTTACACATGAAATAATCACATCTATAGTTTTATTAACTTTGAAATTTCATAATATTGATGAGCATAGACCATTTGTGAGAAAATCTTTCAGAACTCTAGAGTGATATGAAAATTTATTTGACTTCTTTGGTGATAGATCACAGGTACAGCGGATATCACTGTGATCTGAGTCTATATTTGTAACCAAAAGAAATGGTACATTTTGGTAGAGGTTAGTGAATAGAATGATGCAATTATTTTCCCCCCATGCAAGTTCACAAAGTCTCTGATTCTGACCTTAGGTTAATCTGTGCTACTATTTACAATAGTCAGGTCATGGAAGCAACCTAAATGCCCATCGACAGACGAATGGATAAAGAAGATGTGGTACATAGATACAATGGAATATTACTCGGCCATAAAAAGGAATGAAATTGGGTCATTTGTAGAGATGTGGATGGACCTAGAGTCTGTCATACAGAGTGAAGTAAGTCAGAAGGAGAAAAACAAATATCGTATATTAACTCATATATGTGGAACCTAGAAAAATGGTACAGATGAACCGGTTTGCAAGGCAGAAATAGAGACACAGATGTAGAGAGCAAACGTATGGACACCAAGGGGGGAAACCAGGTAGGGTGGAGTGGTGGTGGTGGGATGAATTGGGAGATTGGGATTGACATATAGACACTAATATGTATAAAATAGGTAACTAATAAGAACCTGCTGTATAAAAAAAATAAAATTCAAACCTAGAGTCTGTCATACAGAGTGAAGTAAGTCAGAAAGAGAAAAACAAATACTGTATTTTAACACATATATATGGAATCTAAAAAAAAAGGTTCTGAAGAACCTAGGGGCAGGACAGGAATAAAGATGCAGACGTGGAGCATGGACTTGAGGACACGGGGAGGGGGAAGGGTAAACTGGGACGAAGTGAGAGAGTAGCATTGACACATATACACTACCAAAGGTAAAATAGATAGCTAGTGGGAAGCAGCCTCATAGCACAGGGAGATCAGCTCGGTGCTTTGTGACCACCTAGAGGGGTGGGATAGGGAGGGTGGGAGGGAGACGCAAGAGGGAGGGAATATGGGGACATATGTATACGTATAGCTGATTCACTTTGTTATACAGCAGAAACTAACACACCGTTGTAAAGCAATTATAATCCAATAAAGATGTTAAATAAATAAATAAATAAAAATAAAAAAGAGTGAAAAAATTAAAAAAAAAAAGAAACCCTGTGCTAGAGGTATACACATGGTGGCTTCCAAGAGCACAAAGGAGGGTTCAGGAGAAACTTTCTAGACGGGGTGACTTGTTAGCTGTGTTCTGAGGGAGGGTTAGGGGTAGCCAGGGAAATAGGGGTGGCGGGGCTCCAGGAAAGAACACCTGACAGCATGAAATATGCCTCATTGGGGGAATTGAAGTTTAGTGTGGCAGGAACTCAGGGTTTATGCAGGTTTGGGTGGGAAAGGAGGCAGGAGAGGTAGATGATGGGGTCAGACCATGGAGGGTCCTGGGTTCTAAGCTGCAGAATCGATCTGGAAGGTGGTGAGGAGCCCTTGATGGATTTAAGCAGAAGAGAGACATGTCACAATCAGATCTGCATACTAGAAAGATCATTTTGGCCACTGTGAGATGGATGGATTAGAAGGAGCGAGGGAGCTGGAGGGAAGAACAGTCAGGAAGCTGTTTTATTTTTTATTTTATTTTATTTTAACATCTTTATTAGAGTATAACTGCTTTACAATGGTGTGTTAGTTCCTGCTTTATAACAAAGTGAATCAGCTATACATATACATATATCCCCATATCTCTTCCCTCTTGCATCTCCCTCCCTCTCACCCTCCCTATCCCACCCCTCTAGGTGGTCACAAAGGAAGCTGTTTTAGTTAGTCCAGGCCGGAAAGGGCTATGAGTCCCAGGCACTGGCTAGAGAAGAGAAGAGGGGTACCAGAGACATCTAAGACCTGAACACTTGCGGAACTTGGGAGTCAATAGGGGTGGGGGTAGTGGGGGAAAGGGAGGGGTCACAGCCAAAGGGCAGCTCATCAGCAGGTAGGCAGCTGCGTGCGGGGGAGGAGCTGCCGGGCTGCCAGCCCTTCTGCTTGCCCACACCTCTCTGCCTTTGCGGAAGCTCCGTCTCCTTCCTGGGATTCCTGCTCCTTTCATGTCGCCCCTCTTTCCTGGCTCAGATCACCTTCCCAACTTCACCTCTTCATCTTGCCGGAAGGCCTCTGTAGCAGCGACAGGTCATCTCTGAGCTGCAGCCTAAACAGAAGAAGCCCTTGTCCAGCTCTGCTGAGACACCTGAGATCCCCGTCCAGGCAGAGCCCCCTTGAGCCCCTGTGGGTCCTTGATACCAGTCTCAGAGCCCGAGCAGCCAAGGTGGGACCTCAGTCTGGCAGCAGGGCGAGCCCGGAAACCTGCCTGTCCATCTGCAAGCCAACAACAGTCACACTGGAATCAACAAGGGAAATGGGAAGGGAGAGACCCAGCCTCTGCGCCTGCCCTGGGCCCCATGCCAGTGTGAGCAGGGCTTTCCGGGCGAGGATTTCCCCTCTGGAATGGGAATAGCAGCTGAGGGCGGACGAAGAGGGACCAGGAACGGCCTGTGCTTTCCAGAGGGCTTCCTTCCACAGTGTCTTATTTACTTTAGCTTCATAACAGCCCTGGGGTGTGTGTGTGTGTGTGTGTGTGTGTGTGTGTGTGTGTGTGTGTGTGTGTGTGTGTGTGTGTGTGTGTATGTCTGTGTGTGTGTGTGTGTGTGTGTGTGTACCTCCATGTACACACACATGCACACCCTCTCTCTGATTTACAGGTGAAAGAAATCAAGCCACAGAAGCTAAAGGACTTGTCTAAGGTGACCAGCTACTAGGAAGCAGAAGGTGGGTGAGGAAGAGTGTTGAGAATGAGTGCACCCCTGGGAAATCTTCAGGTCTGCACAGTCTGCGGGGAGCTCAGAAGGAAGGACTAGGGATTGAGCAGGTTCAAGGGGACAAGGAGAACTGTCACTATGTCCTGTGAGGTCTCCCTGCTGGTACTCTCTCCCTCCTGCAGCCCAGCCTGACATCCCCTCAAGGCGGCCCCTGATGCAGGCTTCCAGCTGTGGCTCCTGGCGTGAAGGTCCCATCCCGGGTTCCCAGCCTACTCTCCTGACCTTCACCCTTGCCAGCGCCCTCCACTCCAGCCACACCTGCCACACTTAGCCGGCTGGCACCATTACTGTTTCAGTCTTCTGTCCTGGTAAACAAGCTGTTTCTTCTGCCTGGTGGTCAGAGGAGGGGGAGATGGGCAGGGCACCTCCTGCTGTAACCACATTCTCCAAAGTGGCACCTGTCTGACAGCAAAATGACACGAGAGAAAGTGTGAATGGAGGACCTCGAGACGGTAGAGAAGGTGGTCAAAGGCGGCACCTTTTTAACATGCAACTTTCCCAGCCAGCCAGGAGGGCCACCCTGGTCCAAGCCCACCAGGCTAACTAGCCCGTGGTGTTCTCACCTGGCCACCCCTTTGAGTGTTTGGCCCAGTGCCTGGAGCATCAGAGGCCATCAGGACGTCTTTGTGGAAGGTCTCGAGAACGGGGAGGCATGAGGCCACAGAGGGAAGTCAATTCCTCTCCCCTCTGCTGGGACTTCCCCCTTAGGAAGACAGTAGACTGTCTTCCTAGACCTGACCTCCCCCTTAAGAAGACCCCATCACTTGGGTCAAAAGCACAACTGTGGAGAAGAGGAGGTGGTGGGGGGCAGGGGGGATGAAGGAAAAGGACTGGGGAGGGGAAGAGGGAAGCAGAAGGGGGTGGGTGGGATGGAGGAGGGAGATGGAAGAAACATGGTGGGAGTTTAGCCACTTCTAGCAACAATCCCTGAACGTCTTTTGGCCACTGGAGGAGAAGTCCAGCCTGCCCAAAGAACAGAGGAAGTTAGCACTTCCTCTGAGGAGCCTGGAGGCCCCGTCATCTTCAGAGCCGCATCCCAGGGAAGCTTGGGTGAGGGCTAGGCTGCCTGGGTCCAGCTTCCCATCAGGCCTGCCAGCCTGTGGTCAGATCCTTGGAAGACTTGCTTACCTGGGTCGGGTCCAGCCACCCTGGGTCGGGATGCCCTGTCTCAAGAGCCACTGGGGATGGGGTACAAAGGTGCAGCCCGCCTGGGAAGCGTCAGCACCGTGACTCAGAGAAGGGACTTCCAGTGTCTGCTGTAAGACTCCTGAACCACTGGGGGACAGGGGTGCAGGGCTGGGTGAGAAGGAGTAAACACTCAATTTTAAAAAGGGCATAGTTGGAGGGGAGGTTTTTGTAGGCTTTGAGGTGAAGCCTGAGCTATAAGAATAAAGGAAAGCATCCCTCGTGGAGACCTGACTTTGCGCCAGGTGCTGTGTAAAGTGCTGGCGATATGGAATTATTATGAATGGCCCTACGTAGCGCTCGCCCACTGTGTTCACTCCACTGGTGATTTAATACCACCGCCGACCCCGGAGGGGTCCTAGGAATCCTCACCTTGTCATGGAGGAGACTCAGACATTCAGCCAGTGTCTGGGGAGCCCCACTATCCAAGCCATCCTCGCTCTGTAGCTGCAGAAAGGGGGGCTGGGGCGGGGGAGGGACTTGTCACAGTTCAGAGCCCCTGGCACACAGGGTAGGAGCTGGAGGCATGCTCCGTGGCGTCCTCACCCACCACACCCAACCTCTTGGCAGTGAAGGCCCAGGACGGCGAGGCTCTGAAACTATTTCAGGGGAGAAATGTCCATTTGCAAGATTTCCGGTTCATCGCCAGCTGCCAGCCCCGTTTCCCCAACGGATGGCAGCTTCTTGGTTTCTCCAGTGTCAGGAGGTGTTCAGTGCCATGGGCTGCGGCTCTTCTCTGTTTCCTCCCAGGGCAGTAATGACAGCGCACCCACGTGCTGAGAGAGCCCATGCGTGACAGAGCGCACAGGAGAGGAGCAGCCAGGAGGGAGGGAGGAAGCGCCGGAGCTGGGCTGCAGGTGGGCCCGTGAGCCAGGATTCCCCGCCCCCCGGCCCCTGTAGGCTTGAGGGACCAGCTTCCTTGCAAACAGTGCAGCCAACTCTAAAAATACCCCTGCCCTGAGCTCCTCGGGTCTCCTCCAGAGCCTTCAGGGGCCTCAGCCCCTTCCCTGCAATGTCAAGGGGATGGGAGGAAAGTTGACTCGTAAAGAGGAGGGTTTCCTTAGTGAGGAAGGTATAAGGGTATTTTCTTCCTCTGCAAAACAGAAGGAGGACGCTCTGTGGGTTTTGGCAAGAACAACAACAACCACGACATAAGGCGAGAAGCGGCTTTGCCCATTCCCTTGTTAGTGATCAGAGGCCTGAGCCCACCTCAGGTCCCAGGCCCAGACGTGCACTCACAGCCTGGGAACAGGGAGCCGGGAGAAGGGCCTGGGTGGGAAGCTCCAGCCGTTCCCCTTATTAAGTGTGCGACCTGTGACTCCACCACTTGATGCCACAGTTGTAAAAGGGAATAATAATAGTGCTTACTTCACTCGGGTAGGGAGAGGATTAAATGAGATGCTATACATAAGGCTCTTAGCACACAGTGCCTGCCATGTGTGACAGACTCCCAGAAAATGCTTATTATTATGATATATGGGAAGCTATAACTATGCCTGAATTCTAACTAAGACGCAGTTTAAAGGGAAATTTAATCAGAAGGCCAAGAGAGTGGTATTGGATAAAAAGAAGCGGGAAGGGTCTGAATCATAGAAAACTCAAATTTATTAATATTATTTGATAGATGGGGAAACTGAGGCCCAGGAAGCAGAAAGAAGGAGTCGCCCCAGGCCTGGCATTGTATTAACAGCTGCCTGCAGGTTTAATGTAAAATAACCGTGTGATGAGACCACTGAAAACCCTGGGTGACTGGAAGTCTGCCCCAGTAGGGGTTAGGAGAATGAGGCCTTGCATTTCTACGGCATTTTAGTGTTGGAAAGCCCTTTCCGAGGGGGAGACGGACCTCAGCAGATCACTGCTTGAGGGTGAGCTCCATCAAGGTGGGTGCTTGATGGGCAAGGACATGGCCAAACAGAACTCATCCTCAGGGCTGGTGGCTGAATTATGCATCTGTAGACGGTAACCTTGAACCCAAGGACCACGGGGCAGAGGCACAGGCAGGAAGAGCTTAGCTGAGCCTAGAGAAGAATCTTCTAACCCTGCGCTCTCCAGTTTGGGAGACACTAACTAAATGTAGCCATTGAGCCCTTGAAATGTGGCTAGTCTGGATTTTAAAGACAATTAAAAAAGAAAAAACAAGTGTAAAATATCTCATTAATCTTTTTTTATTAGTTCCATATTGAAATGATATTTTTAGATCCATTGGGTTCGATAATATATATTATTAAAATGAATTTTGCCTGTTCCGTTTTAGGTTTTTTCCTGTGGCTTCTAGAAAATTTCGAGCCACACCTGTGGCTTGCAGTACCTTTCTGTTGGGCGGTACTATTCTAACCGTTTGCGTTTGTACAACAAGGGAGCAGGCTGTCTGACCAGGTGATGAGTCTCTCACCCCTGGAGATGTTTTAAAAAGCTGTTGTTCATGGAATTCTTATAGTTCGTTGGATAAACTCCGTAATCCCTTTAATTCTGCTTCAGTGTGGTTCCCAACTGTGAGTCTCTGAGGGGCAGTTGTTCCTTAGCCTATAAATAGATGTTACAGGAAAAAAGAGTGATAATCAATTTAATATGGAAAATTCCTGGTTGAAAACAAAGTTAAGTGCCTCTATTCCAGGACTTCTCAGAACCTTCTAGATTAAATGTACACCGTGGACACTGTAGGCAGCATTCCCCTTATTAAGTGAACTTTATGTTAAGTTCATTCCTTGAGCATTGCTGTCCTCCAGTTCGCCAAAGAACATGGATTCTGTTGTCAGATAGCACTGAGTACAAATTCTGGCTCAAATCCTAAGTGACCTTGGATATGTTATTTCACCTTCATCAATTGTAAAATGAGGGGAAGAATATTCACCTCTCGGTATGGCTTTGAGGATTACACTGAAAAAACATAGAAAATGCAGTGTCACGCCTGATGCGTAGTAGGTGTTCAGCAAATGGTAACTAATTAACTGAAGCCCGGAAAGGGAAGTGGCTTTGCCAAGTTCACAGAAGAAATGACACTGCCAGAACTTGAACCTCCTTCTCTGGGTCCTTCTGGTTCACCTCACCTCTCTTTACCGATCAACAGCAAATAAGAAACCCAGTTCATGAAAAGAGATAGGAAGTTTCCTCAAACCTGGTATGATTTTATAGGTCAAGTCGGTTTTAAACGGGAGACAACTATTTCTTTCTGTCCCTCCTGCCTTGTCCCCTCTGTGCCAATCCCGGCCAAAGGAAGCGGCAGCCAGGCCTGGCGGGCTCCCCATCCCTCCCCTTCTGCTCCCGGTTCCTGTACCTGTGGTTCTTGGAGCCCCCAGCAGATGGGCTGCCCTTATCACCGGCTCCAAGCCAGAGGAGGAATCCTCAGGTCACACGCGGCTCCCTGGAGGGAGGGAGACCTTGTAAGTAAACACAGCCCCAGCGGAGGAAGGGGGGAGGGTCGGTGGAAAAGAATCCTTGACATTTTCGTAACTGGATCAGGATTAAAGGCCACCAGGCATAGCTCTTATTGGCCGTTTCTGGGAAGAATCGCCAATCCAGGCAGCTCCCCTGGATTCAAGGCAGCCTTTAAATAGCCCTGGGAGCTGGGGCATTCCCAGTGTGCTGCTGCCTTGATCCAGGCCTAATCCCTTGCCCAGGACTGACCTTTCACAGTTTACAGAGCACTTTATCTCCTGGCTCAGGGGAGTCTCACAGAGCTCTCCGGAGAGAAGGGAGTTTATCATCAACCCCACTTTATAAATGAGGAAACTGAGGCTTGCATTGCGAATGACTCCCTCCTGGCTACACAGCTGGTGGTGGTCGAGTCTGGGCTGAGATCCACGTCCATTCTGGTGCCAAATCCAGAGGTCTGCCCATCACACCGGTGTCCTTGATTAAGGGTCTTCCTTTGTGCCCAGGATCTGTACCCCATTCCCCCCACCCCATACCAGAACCCACATTCCAGGGAGGAGTGAAGGTTTGAATGGGTGAATCTCAACATAATTCAGTGAATAAAGCCAGTTAAAAAACAGTCATACTGTATCATTCCATTTATATAGAACTCTAGAAAATGCAGGCTGATCTACAGGGATAGAAAGCAGATGAGTAGTTGTTTGGAGAGGGGAGACAGGAGGAAAGAATGCAAGGGGACACGAGGACATTTTGAAGTGATGGGTATGTACACTGCCTCGGTGGTGGTGATCGTTTCCCAGGTCTGTACACAGCGAATTGTGCTCTTAAATTCAAGCAGCTTATTGCACTCAGTGATACCTCCAATAAAGCTATTAAAAAAAGAGAAAGGTAAGAGGGGAAAAAGAAAGAAGGAGGTCGGCAGGCATATAATTAAAGAACTCTGTGAGAAGTCTTAAATGGGGACAGAGAGTTCCCTGGGTACATGGGGGAGAAGAGAGAGAATCTTTCCCGAGTTGGAGAGATCAGGAAAGAGTTCTTGGAACAGGTGTCTGATGCAGCTCTAGGTATGGATGGGGAGGTGTGAGGTTAAGGAAGATGAAGGTAGAAGATACAGGCAGTTTGTTTGGGGAATAGAGAGTAGCGGACTCTTCCCTCCCCACTGCCCACTTTCTTCCCGATCTTTGAAGGCCTGAGGTTAAAACTAACAGCTGCAATTTTCTCTTTCCTTCAGAAATTGAGACACACGCCCTACTTGGCAGGCAGCTGGTTTTGCTAATAAGATTCCTGCCTTTCTCCCTCCTCCTCTGTGCAGCTCATCCCTTTAGGTCTGGCTGGGCCCCTGCCCTCTCCAATTTCCTCTCTCAGCTGAACTGCCAAATGCTTGCTGGGTGAACCACTGCCAACCCCAGTGCCCAGGGCCCTGGGCACCCTCATTTCAGCCCTTTCCAAATCCCACAAAAAGGAGGAGGTTTGGGGGATTCATGTGGGCGTGTGATGGGATTCTAGGTCCAAAATGAAATACCTTTTCTTCTCTTCAATACCCTTTGGCTTAGTAATAGACATGCTGGAGAATTTTGAATAATGAGTGTATTAGAATATATTGTCAAAAAGCAGCAGGAAATTCAAGAATTGTTACAATGTCATGCACTGACTAGTTGGCTAATTTGCTCCAAAAATAATCACTGCTCTTACCGTTTGTAAAACATTAACTTCGTTTTGTACGATCCATTATTCATTCATAAGGGACTCTTCCAGCGACATGTGAAACCCACATACAAAATTGTGGGTCAGTGCTTGCTTTTCAATTTCCTTGGCATGTCTGCTGATTTTAAACTGCTCCTTTTCAAAAGTTTCCTTATTAATTAAACGAGTCAGCCATATCCCCTGCTTCTAATTCAGCTCTCAAATGTAAGCTTGGTTCTGGAGTCAGCTTTCTAACCTTGGCTTAAGGGACATTAGTCACCGGGAGCAAAATGTGGCATCTGAACAGCTGTTTTGAGCATTCAGAGTCCAGGGCCTACAGGTTTGGAGAAGGTCAGGTAAGGGAACACGTATTTATTTACTGAATACCTACCCTGTGCCAGGCACCTATAAAGCATAGCTCTTTTAATTCTCTGAACGGCCCATTAGTGTGTTCACACAGCTCACGAACGGTGGAGCTGGGACTAGAACGCAAACAATTTGATTCTAGAGCTTATACTATTGACCACTGTCCTATACATTCCTCGTTTAACCCTCCCAACCCCAGGACATTATTATCGACCATTATTATCGGACCTGTTTTCCAGATGAGAAACTAGAAGCTCAGAAAGGTAATTTTCCCAACATAAACTAAATGCAGATCCATTTGAATTCTGTGGTCCTGGGCAAGTAAGTCACTTCACCTGTCCATCCATCCATCACCCATCCGTTCATTAATTCAACAGAATTAATGGCAAGTGCTTATTGTGTCCCAGGGACTGCCTGGTCCCTAGAGATGAAAAGATGTATAAAATATGGCCCCTGCTCTTCAAGAACTCAAAAATCCAGTGAGGAAGGAAAACACCTAAACCACAATAAGGAAAAGGATCGTAGGACGAGAGGTGCTGTAAGAGGTATCTAAAAAGAGCTACAGGAACTTAGAGGAAAAAGCAGCGAATTGCTTGGTGAAGTAAAAGCAAGGAAGGCTCTAGAAAGGAGAGGACATTGCACCAATAACTATATGCTCCCCAGGTGGAGAAAAGGAGGGGTAGTCCAGGCAGAGAGAGCATCAAAGGCCACACATGATGCAGTGTCAGAACAGCTCAGAGGGTGAGTGCCTAACACCAGCTTTCAGTGCCATAACCCTAACCCTAACCCTAGCCCTAACCCACAGCAACTCTGTGAAGCAGGTTCTATTCAGACCACTTTATGGAAGAGGAAACCCAGGCACACAGTGGTCTTGCCTATGTGCCTAGGATCACACAGTAACTTGCCCATGATCTCACAGCTAGTAAGGAATCGAGCTGGAATTAACCCTACCCAAGGCAGCATAGCTTCAGAGCCCACACTCTCAGCCACTCTGTTCTCAGTGTTTCAGGGGTGCATGGCAGTCAAGCAGACTGGCCACACAAGCAGGAATTAGATCCAAAGGGTCTCCCTTTCTTCACAAGGCCTTAGATGTTGTTGGGCCTCATGTAATCCATAAAAGTAATAATGCCATGGTGTCTTGTGTGTGTGTGTGTGTGTGTGTGTGTGTGTGTGTGTGTGTTGGAGAGGGGCATCCACCTTTCTATATAATGAGGCTGTAGAGAGATATCGTACATCAACTTTATTTGCTTTTGACTGGAACTCTACCTGCTTGCTGTAGGAATACTGGGCATCTTACACCCAGCCACATTCCCTTGGCTTCAGGGTCAGTATTCAAATCCTTTTTTTTTTCTGCATCCCTCACCAGATTAGACAGCCCCTGAGGACCGAGCTCCTGTACCATCCCCCAGTACCCTGCACAGTGTCTGACACACAGTAGTTACTCAATAAATATTTGAATGAACAACTATTTGTTGAATGAACTCTGGGTATGTGGTTAATAATTTATGTAGAGAGTAAAATTACTTATGAGTTAACAAATCTAGTTTGGTCAATAAAATCTTGCACCCTGTACAATCAACGGGGTAGGAGGGAATAACCTAAGGGTCTTTTGAAGAGGAACAATGTAGGGATTATTGGCCTGGATCAGTGGCTTGCAAAAGGAAGCAGCAAAGCTATACTCAGAAAAAGCTTGCCATCCGGGGTTTTGATTCAGGGCATCTGAGACGGTGTGCACTTCCCAGGTGATCCTGAGATGAGCAGGTCAGCATCTGGGTATGGCAATATGGCTCCCTTCCTGTTCTAATTTTTTTCTCTTTTTCCATCTCATTTAGCTTGTGCTTGACACTTTGAGTGATGGGAGCTTACCACCTCACAAGGCAGGCTGCCCAACCCACCGTGAGAACGGCAATACTAACGACAAAGATGCCAATACAGTCACCATATATGGAGCTTTTCTTTTGGATCAGAGGCACTGGATATATGTTACTGATTCCAGAGGCTAAGCATTATTTATCCCCCTTTTACAGCGAAAGAAACCGAAACTCACAGGTTTAGTGGCGTACTCAGCGTCTCAGAGGTGGTGAGAGAGGGGCCGGGATTCCAGCCACCCCGAGGGAGGGGCCGGTGGACCCACGTGCTTCCCGGGGAGCAGCAGGTCCCCGGAGCAGGGGCGGGGGTGAGTCTTGGGAGGAGGGAGGGAGCCGGGCCGCCACGTCGCCGGCCCTGCGCAGGCTGCACACTCCGCTCCGCCCACAGCCCTCCCGGGCCTCCCCATAGAAGGTAATCCCGGGCAGGATCCCACGAGCGCTGGCGGGGCCTGGCGTCCTGCTGGTTTCAGTTTCTGAAGGGCCCGGCCCTGAGCAAACTGGGAGGCTGGGAGGAGGGTTCTGGAAGCCTTCCCAACAGATAGCAGATTAACTCCCTGCTGCCTGGGAGCCACCCGCGTGGGAACGAGCTGGGTTACCAACTCGCGGCCTCCCTGGTGGGTGACAGTCCCTGCGGGCGGGCTGGGCACCCCCGGCTGCCCAGAGCCACCTGAAGGTGGCTCAAGGTTCCAGGTCCAGTCAGGCTCTGGCCAGGACAGCCAGGCTGGGAGACTAGGCGGCTGCCCCAGGCCCACCCTCCAAATATGGAACCATCTTCCTGCTTCAGCCTGGCTTGTCCCTCCCTCCCTAGGGCGTTGGTGTTACACAGTGTTAGCAAAATGCTTAGAATGTTTGTTTTCTTTCTGAGAAAGAGGCTGAGGGACATTGCCAAGACCAACATGAACTCAAACCCAGGGCATTCTCTGTCAGACATTCTTCTGGACAGACAGACCTGGGTCTGAGTACCACTTCTGCCACTTCCTAGCCAGTGACCTTTGTGTAAATTTCTTCCTCTCTCTGAGCGTTGCTGTCCTCATCTATAAAATGGGGATAGTTATAGCTATCTCTAAGATATGTTCTGAGGAGTAGATCAGATAGAGATGACACATATTAAGTATTTAGTGCCCTCAATCAACATCAATTAACATTATTATTATATTGTTATTACCAATGACTAATAATGACATTCAGGATTATTACTAATGCTACTGTGAGCATAGGTGTAAAAACATAGGCTCAATTAAAAGTTTTTTACTGAGGGAAATAGTTTTATGAGATGTAAATAAAGAAAGAGGAATAACTCTGGGCTGGAAAGTATATACACATGACCTCACGTAATATTCAAACAGCTTCACAAAGCAAGTGTTATACAGGTGGGAGAGTTGAGGCTCCTGGAGGTTAAGTAACTTGCCCACGTCACACACTGAGTTAGTACCTGGTGTCCTGGCCTCCCTCCTTCTGGGTGCCCTTAAACCCCAGCTAGTCCACACCTGCCAGCCTCAGCAGAGGTACCTCCATCTACAGGGAATGCCTTCTCTTCCCCCAGGCTCACCAATTTGGAGGAAAAGGAGTGAGCTCTGGAAAGTGGATAAAGGTCACTTCCTCCAGGCAGCTTTCCTAATTCTCTCCCTCTTCCCCTTGTAGAACAAACCCTCCCTCTTTTGTTCTCCTGGTGCCTGTAGCATGTGACTGCACACCCTTGTGGACTGTGTCTCTTCTCCAGGGAGTGTGCTTCTCTGAGGCAGACACAGTACACTTTTTTCACGTTGGGAGGGTCAGTATGGTGTTGTAATTAAGTACAGGCTTAGAAGCCCAACTGCCCAGGCTCAAACCCTGGCTCAAATCTTGGCTTTACCACTTGCTGGCTGTAGGGCTTGAATAAGTAACTTCAGTTCTCTCTGCCTCACTTCCCTTATCATAAAATGGAAATTAACAATAAGATCAGCCTCATGGCCTTGCTGTAGGATTGAATGAACATCTAGATCTGTGTAGATCTAAATATACCACTGCGAATCTCTTGAGTGACAGATGTCTATTGAATGAAGACGGGATTGCTGAGGTCCTGAATTTTGCTTGTTAACAGAAAGTGAACCATAAAATGAATGTCACTGAGCATGGGGTAAGTGTCGAGGGACCTAAGACCTGGTCCTGAATCTGTCTGTAACTTAATGTGTGGACTTGGGCCTGCCTGTGTCTTCCTCACTCTCTCCAACTGAAAGAGAAGTTTGGCTCCCACAGCTGGATGGTCTTTGCAAAGTAATATTCAGTGGTATTAATTCTTTGCCTGTAGGGCTTTTACTGGGGTAATGTTCCACGTTAGAGGTCATACCCAGAAATAAATGACTGGCTCACCATTGGAAGCACAAACCTCAACCACTGGTAGGTGATTGTGTTAACCATGGTTATGGCCAGCTTTTACTGAGCACGTATTAGCGCTGGGCCTTGGGCCTTGTGCCATCATTATCCTGTTTATTTTTCTCAATAACCCTATAAAGAGGTATTACTGTGATCCTGTGTTACAGCTGAGAAAACAGAGGCTCAGAGGTTGGAAGTAGTTGGACAGGGAGTAGAGTCCTGTTTGTCAGATTCCAATTCCCCACTGCCTGCAAGAATCCTCCCTAGAGCCTGTTCAAATACCTGTGAGGACAAGGAAACTATTATCTTTCAAGCCAGTCCATTATTAGGCATCCTGAATAGCTGAGAAGGGTAAAGCTGCCATTTTTACATTTGCTTCATGACTTTGGACTTAGACTCAAGGCAGTCATGGCTTAGGTACAGGGCTAAGGGAAGGGAGATTATAAAGCCCCCCCCACCCCACCCCCTGGAAGTCTTCAGGAGCAGTTTACTACAGAGTGGTCAGAAGACAGAAGCCCCTGTTCTCACCTTTCTGGGCCTGGCCCAGGCCTCTCATCCACAGAGTCTGACCTGGGGATAGAGCTGAGGGCTGTATTTCAGAACAGCCTAGACTGGGATTGGCTGAATGCAAAGAATCAGAAATTTGTGTCTGTAATCACCAGTCAGTTGGTATACATTCCCTTGGGGGTGGTATTTCAGGGAACATGTAAACGGAAAGTTTGGAGCAAGTGAGGACTGCAAAACTGAAAGGAGAATTTTTTTTTTTTATGGTTCCCTGGGGAGGCAGGGCTATTTTATTTTATTTTATTTTTTTATTTTTAATTTTTTTGGCTGCGTTGGGTCTTCGTTGCTGTGCTGCATGCGAACTTTCTCTAGTTGCGGTGAGCGGTTGCTACCCTTCATTGTGGTGCACGGGCTTCTCATTTCGGTGGCTTCTCTTGTTGCGGAGCACGGGCTCTAGGCGCGTGGGCTCAGTAGTTGTGGCTCGCAGCTCTAGAGCTCAGGCTCAGTAGTTGTGGCGCACGGGCTTTGTTGCTCTGCGGCATGTGGGATCTTCCCAGACCAGGGATCTAACCCGTGTCCCCTGCCTTGGCAGGCAGATTCTTATCCACTGCGCCACCAGGGAAGCCCTTAAAGGAGAAATTGGCTCCAGGATTACTGCCTTTGCCTGGCTTTGTTCAGTTTGTCCTTTTACCAAAAATAAATATCCTGCTTGAATAGCTATAGAGACTCATCATTGCCAACAAGATGAAGTCCAAAGTCCATGGGGTGGCACTCAAGGCCCTTCACTATCTAGTCCCAACTCACCCTTTTCACCTCTTCCCCCATCGTATACCCAATCCTATTTCCAGCCAGAGAATCCCATACGGTTCCCTAAATACTCCATGTTTGTTCCCTCCTCCATGCCTTTGTATATGCTATTCTTTTTGCCCATGCCATGCCAACAGATGTCACATCTAGATGACACCAATCCCATTTTAAAACATGTTGTATTTCCTCTTCAATTCCCAAGACTTTTCCAAATAGTCCCTGTAAAGAGAGATTCTTGGCTGCCTTTTTAGAATTGCAACTAAACACATAAATAAACAAATCAAGGAACATCAAATGGAAACATTTAGAGTTAGGGCATTGAGTGCCCTAACCAAAAGCATTACCAGAAGCACTGTGGTAAAACCCAAACTCATAAGGCTGCATATCAATGTGGTTTGGAAAATCTTGCATTACAGTACTACGAAGCTAATTTAAGGATGTTTCAAGAATGTGCTCCTAAATTGGAACAATTCACTGTGTTATGCTGAAGTCCAACAACAGGACTGAAAAGCATTGTTAGGGGAACCTCTGTAACTTGTTCAGGAAGTTAGCCAGGGTGGGGAAGGCTTCCCTGGAGCATTTTGAACGTGTCATTTTCATCACAGGTTCCAATGTGTAAAGAAGGAGATTCAGAGTCCTGTTCTTCACAATAACAAAATGTTAGCATGAAGTCAGGTGGTCATCTGATCCTGTTTGCCCAGGAAGTTCTGGTTTTCACCCAAGGTCCTGAAATAATTATCAGTAGTTCTCCTTTTATTATCAAGTACCCCAGTGTGGAAGATAAATTGTATGTCCCGCTAGCACTAGATAACCAAACAAGAGCTTGTCTAGGTGGTTGCTTTTCTAAGGCTCTGCCATCTGTTGGATGTCAGTCCACTCTTCCAGACGCAGCCTTTGTCCCTTCCTCTGTGACAGATTACTAGCTCTGCCTACACACTCTCAGGGCACTTACCTTCACTCACTCTTTCTCCCACTAGGCTTTGGGCCTCCTCACCAAGCACCAGGCTGTATTCTGTGTGTCTCCTTGTGTAAGTCCCAGACACGGTGGGCTCTTAGCAAGAGGTTGTGGAGTGAATTATTTTGGAAAAAAAAAATATTCCCCAAGAAGTTTTTCTTTGGGTTTACTTTATTTGCAGTCATCAAAGGAATAAAAAAGGCTTCATAAGAACTTGCTATATACCTAAACACTGAAAGGTAGATATGAAATGCAGAAGTCTTCAAAAGGAAAGTCAAGAAATATTTAGGAAAATGACAAGAAGTGCGCACATGAGTTTTCATTGTTGTTGTTAAATGTTAAAACGTATCAAGCCTCTTTGTGAGTCCTTTAAATTCATAATTTCAATAGTGACCGCATTTGCACTAAAAAGAATCAGACTTCTTTCTACTTTTCTATATCCTTCTTAAACAAATATCACTTTTTCTTGTACTTTTCCTTGAGCAGGTATGTTTTTTCTTTAGTAAGTATGTATTACATTTTAGCTAGAAAAGTTTTTATTAGCAAAGATACAAATGTTGAAATAAAATAAAATCAGTTTTCTAAAAGCTTTGAAAGATCATTTAGATAAACCCTTTTATTCCATATTCCAAAGAGTCTGTGTGTTGGGGGGAGGGGAGAAGGCGCATGAAAACTAAGACACTAACAGAGGCCCAGAGTATTTAACCGATGCAACAGAAGCTCACGGCCAGTAAGTGGCAAAGTCAGTATCTGGACCTAGTTCTCTGAATCCATGTCTCTTGATCCCTGCACAACACCCCTCTAATTCTTTTGGACTGACAAAGAGCCTTTGAGCAGGGACACTCTTATCTTGTCATACCTGGAGTTAGATGTGAGCTCCCTGCCTCAACGAGGTTTGTTACATGGATACAGTTAAACCATGCACAGCCCCTAATTCAGAGTCGAGGAGAAAAACGGTGCATGGTTTAGGGTTTGCATCATGAGCTTTGGAATCAGGCAAGCTGGGGTTCAGATCCTGATTCCCCACTTACTTGCTGAGTGACTTTGGTCAAGTTACTTAACCTCTCTGAGCCTTCGGTTACTTAATCTCTCTGAGGCTTAGTTTCCCCCTCTCAAATGGGGAGAACAGTAAGTGTCTTGTAGGATTTGGTGAGGTTTAAATGAAATAGCGTATGGAAAGCACTCACCAGTTTCTGAAAGTAGTAAACATTCAAAAATTATAGGCATTAATATAATTATATAATATTAATATATTAATATTATAAGTTAACTATTATATAATTTTATATCAGAGTTATTGTAATTATTACTACCCTACTCACCAAACTTGCCCTGAAGGAGAGCTTATCAATTGCAAATAGGGACACAGCCTACAATTCTTTCCTAACACCTATATGCCAGTCCCAAAAGCAGCTTAACCTGAGAAACCTGTTTCTGAGGAGGTGGTGACTGACATAGGAATTGTACGTAGAGAAGCCTGTGTGACTGGTTCCTTTGCCATCAGGCGTTTTCCTATGTTCCTAGAGTCCTTGATAGCACTTTTTGTTTGTTTGTCTGTTTTTTTGATTTTTGGCTTGGGCTTTGCAAAACTTCCTGCTGGGTAGTTTTAGTCATCCTTCCTAGCAGTTTGCAAGAGTAGGTTAAGAAGCTGGAGATCATAAAAAATGTCCTGATATGTCAGAAAAAGGGAAAAAGAAGGAAGACGGCGCCTCATGTTTATTCACTTGAAATATTGCTGACTAGTTCTTTCTTCTTTAATCTTTCATGGTGACTTTCTTTTCTTTCTCTTTTTTCTTTTCTTTTCTTTCCTTTCTTTCTTTCCTTCCTCCCTCCCTCCTTTCTTCCTCCCTCCCTCCCTCTCTCTCTCTCTCTCTCCCTCTTTCTTTTTTTCTTTCTTTCCCCCTACCTCTACAGACATATGTTTACCATGAAAATAAAAGTAACCCTGATACCCTGGCATCTACCAAACAAATCCATTCATTCAAGCACTAACCAGCTCATCTGCTATGTATTGCTAAATACCCACTGCATTAGGTCCTATGCCAGGTGTAGACATGCAGGTTACATAAACTGTCTATGGAATATGAACAGACCTGGGTTCCAACCTCAGCTTTACTAGTTACTATAGATTTGATCTTGGACAGATTAGCCACTGACCCTCTGAACCAACTCCTTCTCTCAAACTCCCTGTCTCAGTCATGGCACCATCATCCTCCACTGGTCCCTGTTTAGAACCTGGGAATGATTTTATTCTCCTTGCTAACCCTCTTCCTCATGTCTAATCAGTCCCTCAGGGAAGCGGGATTTAACTCCTAACTAGCTCTTGAATGTGCCTTCACCATCATCTCCATTCCATTCAACAGATATTCCCTGACAGCCTGCTCTGTCCCAGGCTCTCTGCTGGGCATGAGGACACCTTTCCCCAAGGAGCTTCCAGACTGGTCAGATACACCCATAGACACACAATTCCCCTACAGTGAATGTGTGTGATGGTAATAAAAGCCCACTTTATTGCACCCTTAGCACTGCAAGACGCTGTCCTAAGTGCTTTAAATGTATTTAATCATTTAATCATCACAATAACCCAAAGAAATAGGTACTATTATTATCTTTATTTTATAGATAAGGAAACCTAGATAACAGAGTAAATAAGCAACTTGCCCGAGGTCACACAGCTAGGCAGCCACTGAGGCAGGATGCAATGGTTTAAAAAGCTTCAAAGCCAGCTAAAAAGCCATTGCTGTTAACCACCACCGAACTCTGCCTCTGCTTATGGACCCGGGAGAAGGGTTTCAGGGCACCAGAGGAGGAGCTTCCAATGAGACTGAAGGTCCATTGAGCTGCTGTCTGTGCTGAGCCTTAAGATCTGAGTAGGGGTTACTTAGCCAGAGAAATCCTCCCCATTCGCACTGCCACCGCCTAGCGTGGGCCCTATCCTTGACCAACCTCTTCATTGTTCCCACTCCATCAGTCTGTTCTTCTGACCTGCGCCAGTGAGTTTTCTAATCAAATCCAATCAGACTCAGAGATATAGAGAATAAACTAGTGTTTATCAGTGGGGAGAGGGGAGGGGCAAGTTAGGAGTAGGGGATTAAGAGGTACCAACCGCTATGTACAAAATAAATAAAATACAAGGATATATTGTACAGCAGAGGGAATATAACCAATATTTGATAATAACTATAAATGGAGTATAATCTTTAGAAATTGTGAATCACTATGTTGTACACCTGAAACAGATGTATTGTAAATCAACTATACCTCAATTTAAAAAAAATCTGACCATCTCACCGCTTTTCTGCTTTCATTTTAGAATGTCTTTCCCTCATCTATAGGGGAGAGTCGAGACTACTCCACACGACCTCTGCCTCGCTCTCAGCTTTGTTCCCACCTCCCCCCGCCTGAGCCACGCCAAAGCACTTGTGGTCCTCTGAGCGCACAGGCTCACTTCTGCCTCTGTGGGTGTCAGGTGTCAGATCCCTATGGACCCTTCAGGGCTCAGCTCCTTTCAAGGATGCCTTCCTGGATCCCACAGGCAAAGTAGAGTACTGTCAACAGCATGCTCATCACACCCCAGATGTTCTTATTTTAACTTCTCCCCCTGAATCGGAGCCGTCGGCTTCTGAATCTGTCTCCTCCATTACACAATGGGCCCTTTGAGGAGTACTGGGCTCTCCTCACAGGGCCTGACATCTAATGAATTCTTAGAATGAATGAATGAGTGAATAAACGAATGAATGAGTATTGAGAACAAGGACAACTTTTATGTCTTTTTGTCTCTTGCAGCTCATAGTATAGTGCTGAGGACATGGACATGTCCAGTTAAATATTTACTTACACATCTGTGGGGTATGAGAGGGTAAATGCCTTCCACGAAGGCAGAAATATATCATGAGAAAAGCACTGGACAGGTGGTTAGGACATCTGGGCCCCATCGCCAATTAGCTCTGTGGCCTTGGGCAAGACATTAACGTTTCTGAGCCTCCATTTCCCCAGCTATGATACTGCAGTGAAAAGTGCAAGAGGGCGTGGATGCTGAAGAACTCTGTGAAGTGCTGGATCAGCCAGTGGGAGTCAAAGGCATGATTCCTCCAGCTAATCTCCAAGTATCAGTCTAAGTTGGGTTTACTCAGTGCTACTGCAGGCCATGGGGCAAGACTTTCCCACCCTTTCTCCTCTTCTTGGTCTGAGTCCAGGAAGATTTCCATCTGTACCTTGTTCGCAAGCCAGACTCGGAACCTAGTGTTTGGAAAAACAGGCAAATTATATTCTCCCAGGTGTATCCTGTCTACATACTGAGCTGTAAGGCCAAGTTTGTTCTCAGAATAAAGTGAGTACACACACACGTGTGTGTGTGTGTGTGTGTGTGTGCGCGCTTTCATTAGCAGGGTGGAGTTCAGGATAATAAAGGCAACTGTGGGGTAGTGGTGAGAGCTCTGAACTTGGCATCAGAATATTTGGGTTTTAATTCCCACCATTGTCACTTCTGTACTGGATGACTTTGGTTATATTCTTAACCTCCTGTAGCCTCCCTCACTCATCTCTAATATGAAGGCGATAAATTTGCCACAGATTCATTGTAAAGATTAAGTGAAATAAGGAATGTAAGGCAGCGATCCCAGAACCTGGTATGCGGTATGTACTATATTGATGTTTGCTTGTTGATTTTTTACTTGTATTAATAATAACAGTGTCTAAAGTTTTCTAGGTGCTTTCTAAGCATTTCACATGTATTATATTTTTTAAGTCTCATCACAGTTTTAAAAGAGAGATCTTATTATCCCATCCTAAAGACTAGGAACTTGAGGCTTTACTAGGTTAAGTATCTACTCCAAGGTCACAATAGAGCTGGTAATTAAGAGAGCCAGGGCTCAGATAAATGTCTCTCTATCCTAAACTGAGGCATTTGGGACTTCCAAGGTAAATATGTCTTAAGTCAACGTTTTCCCCACTATCCTACTAAGAAATTATACTAAAGACACAATAAGAACAGGGGAAAAAAGCTGAAGATTCAAGTAATTGAAATATAAGCTTAATTACATAAGTATCTATGCAAACATGCACACTAAGAAAGATAATGTTGTTGACTGAAATTGGTTTGTTAAGAAGAAGAAGAGGAAGACAAGCACACTAATTGTGTCATTGCTTAGAGTAACGAACTAATAGATACTGTCCAAAAAATAGAGAGAACTAAAGGTGTTACATAAAGATATAATTAACATGGTAACCACTAGAACAGAAATACAAACCATCCTAAATAGCAGAAAAACTATACGTAAAAATAACAAATCAGAACCATTTATATAGTGAATGTCATAAATACATAAATAATTGTAAATAAAGGCTAACTACCTTCTGATTCCAGCCAAGATGGATAAGATGGACTGAATTTACTCTCCCACCCAGAAACAACCAAAAAGACCAGACAAAATATATTAAACAATGTTTTTCAAGACTCTTGATATCTGGAAATGAACAGTTATCTCTGAAAGACAGGAAACAAATAAGGTGAGCCCTACAACTGCCCCAGTTTACTATCTTGAGAGAGTTTTCAGTTTTGGGCATAAGGAAGGAATCCAGGCAGAGCCTAGAAGACTCCCTGAGTTGAGGAGATGAAGCTAAGAGTTCAGAGAGACAAAGGCAGATAGAATTCACAGGACAGAGTACTGAGAGGAAAGACTCACAGACAGAGGACTTTGAAGAGCTGCACAGGGTTTTGGTCAGCACACACATGAGGAAGTTATCCAAGACCAGGGAAAGAACCCTCCAAAAGGATTAGCACTCTTGCATTTGTCAGTAACTCGTGGGTCAAAGACGAAATCAAAGGAAATTATAAAGTATTTGGAACTTAATGAAAATAAAAATACTTCATATTAAAATTTGTAGAATGCTGCTAAAGCAGTACCTATAGGAAATTTATAGCACTAAATGCTTATATTAGTAAAAAAGAAAGATCTCAAATCAATGACTTCAGCTTCTACCTTAAGAAACTAGAAACAAAAGAGCAAATCAAACCCAAAATGAGCAGCAGAAAGGAAATGGTAAAGGTCAGAGCAGAAAATATGGACTAGAAAACAGAAAAGCAATGGAGAAAATCAATGACAATGGAAGCTTGTTCTTTAAGGAAGTCAATAAATCAATAAAACTTTAGTTGGGCTAATCAGGAAAAAAAATAAGAGACATTTTCAATATCAAGAATAAGAAAGGCAACATTACTTCAGGTATTAATAGGATTACTAGGGAATATTATGAACATTGCTATGCCAATAAATTTGAAAACTTAGATGAAATGGACAAATTCCTTGAAGAATACAAACTACTAAAGCTCACTTAAGAAATAGAAAACCTGAATTGCCCTCTGTCAGAGAAAGTGAATTTGTAGTTGGAAACTAATTCTAGGCCCAACTGGCTTCATTGGATGAATCTTACCAAACATTTAAGGAAGATTTTACACGATCTACACAAACTCTCCCAGAAAATTAAAAAGAACTAATTCTGTGGTATCAGAATTACACTGATACCAAAACTGGACAAAGAAAAAAAATAAACAAAAACAAAAAAACAGCCAATATTCTTCATGAACATAGAGGCAAAAATTTAAACAAAATTTTAGCAAATTGAATTGAACATATATAAAAATAGTAATACTTATGACCAAATGGAGTTTATCCAAGGAATGAAAAGTTGGTTTAATATTAAAAAATCAGCCAGTGACATTTATCATATTAGCAAAGTAAAAAAAAAAAAAAAAAAACACATTATGTTTATCTCAATAGATGAAATATCCATTTCTGATAAAAACTCTTAGCAAGCTAGGAATAGAAGGGAACTTTTTCAACCTGTTAAATGGTATCTATGAAAAACCTACAGCTAACATCCTACTTAATAGTAAAAGAATGAATGCTTCCCCCTAACGCTGGAACAAAACAATGATATCAACTCTCATCACATTTTATCAACATTGCAATGGAGTTTCTCTCCAGTGCAATAAGGCAAGAAGAAATAAAGGGAATCCAGATTAGAAAAGAAGAAATAAAATTTTCTTTATTCTTAGACAACATTATAGTCTACAGAAAATCTGATGGAATCCAGAACAAAGCTACTAGAACTAATGAGTTCAGCAAGGTCACAAGATACAAGATTAATATTAAAAATCAATTGTATTTCTATTTAGTAGTAATGAAAAATTGGAAATTTAAGTTGTGGAAAATAATATTTACAATAGCATTAAAAAATGTGAAATACTCGGGGATAAATCTGACAAAAGATGTGCAAGACCTGTATATTAAAAACTATAAAACATTGCTGAGAGAAGTAACAGAAGACTTAAGTAAATGGAGAGATGCATCTTCTTCATGAGACCAGAGACCTAATATTGTTAAGATGTTAGTTCTACCCAAGTTAATCTATAGATTCAACACAATCTCAATCACAACCTCAGTGGACATTTTTGTATCAATTGACAGGCTATTTCTAAAATCAATATGGAAATATAAAGAACCTTGAATAACCAAAACAACTTTGAAAAATAATAAAATTAGAGACTTAACACTACCTGATTTCAGAATGTATTATAAAGCTGCAGGTATCAGAACAGTGTGGTATTGGTGAAAAGGCAAACAAATAATTCAATGGAACAGAATAGAGAATCAATAAGTAGAGCCATACATATATGAACAATTGATTTTTGACAAAGGTGTAAAGGCAATTTAGTGGGAAAGGATAGTCTTTTCAACAAATGGTACTAGGACAACTGGATAATCTATATCCAATTGCAAAAATATTGAACTTTGATTTATACCTTGCATCATGCAAACATTAACTCAGAATGGATCATAGACATAAACGTGAAACCCCAAACTATAAAACTTCTTAAAAAAAAGCATAGAAGAAAATTTTTGACCTTGAGTTAGAAAGTTTTCTTAGATACATCAAAACCATGATCCATAAAAGAACAAACTGATAAATTGGACTTCATCAAAAATTAAGAACCTAATTTTTCTTGAAAGATACTATTAAGAGAATGAAAAGACAAGCCATCGACTGGGAGATAATGTGTGTAAAGCTTATATCTGTAAAGTGCTTGTACACAGACTATAGTTGTCCCTTGAACAACCTTGTGGATTTTCAACCCTCCACATGGTTGAAAATCCATGTATAACTTTCAGCGGCCCTCCATATCCAGTTCCACATGCATGGATTCAACCAACCACAGATCATTTAGTACATGTTTATTGGAAAAAAAAAATCCACATATAAGTGGACCCACACAGTTCAAACTGATGTTGATCAAAGGTTAACTGTATATAAATAACTCTCAAAACTCAGTAATGAGAAAGCAACCCAAAAGACTTAAACAGACATTTCACCAAAGGAAATATGGATGACAAATAAGCATGCAAAAAAGCTCAATATCATTAGGGAAGTGCAAATTCAGACCATAATTAAATACCACTACATGTGTATTAGAATAAGTACAGTTAGAAAGACTGACCATTTCTAGTGTAGGCTAGGGTGTGAAACAACCAGAATGCTCATGCACTGATAGTAGGACTATAAAATGGTACAACTACTTTGAAAAATAGTTTGGAAGTTTCTTATGATGTTAAACATGCACCTATCTTGTCATTCCACTTCTAGGTATTATCTAAGAGAATAACTTTTAATTTAGACAGAGAATTTTTAAAACAATATTAATATGAGTATGTATATGAATGTTTATCACAGGTTTATATGTAATAGCTAAGAACTGGGAATAACACAAATGTTCATCAACAGGAGAATGGGTCAACAAATTGTGGTATATTTATGCAATACAATACTACTCAGCAATAAAAAGGAATGAAGTATTATACATCCAGCAATAAGGATGAATCTTAAAATTATGCTGTGTGAATACAAGTCAGACAAAAAAAGAATATATATTGTATGATTCCATTGACAGAAGAATCTTAAAAAATGCAAACAAATCCATAGTGGTAGAATGCAGATCTGTGTTTGCTGGGTGTGTGAGTGGGAAGTGGACTAGGATGGGAGGGAGAGACTACAAAAAGCTTGAGAAAAATTTGGGGCATGATGAACATGTACACTATCTAGATTGTGGTGATGGTTGTATACATATATACGTATTCATATATACCCATATATATGTCAAAAGTTATCAAAGTGTACATTTTGAAGATATTCACTTTATCATATGAAAATTATACTTCAATAAAGTTGGTACAAAAAACCCATTACGTACTTTAAAAGTAAAATGTATGTAAAGTTGAGAATATAGCATACAACTAGATGACAGAAATAAGAGCCAAACATATCTCTTATATCAATAAGCATAAATGGGTATTAACTCACGAAAACACTATCAGACTGAATCACAAAGCAAAATTCAAATTAACCCAGAAAGGTTAAAAAGGTGGAAATGTGTAACAGGCAAATGCAAATTGAAAGAAAGCTGAGGTTGCCCATTCATATGAGAAAACATTGAATTCAGGTTTAAAAAAACGCTAAGCCAAACAAGGAAGATATTGTATAATGGTAAAGGGTGCAATTCACAATGAGGCTATAAGAATTTTGAAAATCAGTGAACCAAATTACACAGCAGCAATATTCATACAACAGAAATTATAAGAGATGCAAGAAGACATTAACAACAATAAAATCATGGTATTAAAAGGTAATTTACATACTTACCTGGCAGGGGAGATATCACGATCACGAAGGTGGTTTTCCCAGGGCATGGCTTATCCATTGCACAACGGTGTGCTGACCCCCGTGATTTCCCCAAATGTGGGAAACTTGACCACATAATCTGTGGTAGTAGGGGAAAAAAATTTTTTAAAAAAAAGAGGTAATTTATCCTCTTAGACTCTGATAGATCAAGCAGCTGGATAAATAAATAAATAAATATAATAAATATCTAAACAACAAATATAAAGCAAATCTAATTGATATATAGTTGTCACTTAGTATCTACAGGGAATTGATTCCAGGACCCCGGC
The DNA here is from genome assembly GCF_949987515.2 of Delphinus delphis. Taxonomy (NCBI): domain Eukaryota; kingdom Metazoa; phylum Chordata; class Mammalia; order Artiodactyla; family Delphinidae; genus Delphinus; species Delphinus delphis. The sequence goes on from NC_082683.1 coordinate 49,565,008, forward strand.
GGACACCAAAATCTGCAGATGCTCAAGTTCCTTATATAAAATGGTGTAGTGTGTGCATATAATATATGCATATTTTCCCTTACACTTTAAATTATCTCTAGGTTACTTACAATACCTAATACAAGGCAAATGCTGTGTTAAATAGTTGGAGTGCAGCAAATTCAAATTTTGCTTTTAGGAACTTTCTTGTTTCTTTTTTTTTCCCCTGCGTATTTTTGATCTGCCGTTGGTTGTATCTGTGGATGTGGCACCTGTGGATATGGAGGGCCAATGTATTTCAAACTGTGTAATCTGAAAATGGAGACTACATCTTATGGTTTTACAAATCCCATTTTATACTCACAAAATTTGTCATATAATAGGTGCCCAAACTAAAAAATTGTAAAATGCAGAAACGCTTATGGCAATATTCTCTTCTTACAAAGCAAGAAAAATCGAAATTAAAATAAAATTTAAAAATAAATTTAGAGATTTATGTATTTCAGTTAAAAAACCATGGGATACTGCAAAGGCAGTTTCAGAGGTAAATTTATACCTCAATATTTGTATCAATTCAAAAGTACAGGAGGTGGGCTTCCCTGGTGGTGCAGTGGTTAAGAATCTGCCTGCCAACAGAAATAGAGACACAGATGTAGAGAACAAACGTATGGACACCAAGGGGGGAAAGTGGAGGGGGTGGTGGTGGTGGTGTGATGAATTGGGAGATTGGGATTGACATGTATACACTGATGTGTATAAAATGGATGACTAATAAGAACCTGCTATATAAAAAAATAAATAAAATTCAAAAAAAAAAATCTGCCTGCCAATGCAGGGGACACAGGTTCAAGCCCTGGTCCGGGAAGATCCCACATGCCGTGGAGCAACTAAGCCCATGCGCCACAACTACTGAGCCTGTGCTCTAGAGCCTGTGAGCCACAGCTATGGAGCCCGTGTGCCACAACTACTGAAGCCTGTGCGCCTAGAGTCCGTGCTCTGCAACAAGAGAAGCCACCACAGTGAGAAGCCCGTGCACTGCAACCAAGAGTAGCCCCTGCTCGCCACAACTAGAGAAAGCTGGCATGCAGCAGCGAAGACCCAACACAGCCAAAAATAATAATAAAAGAAAAAGAAAGTACAGGAGGGACTTTCCTGGTGGTCCAGTGGTAAAGAATCCACCTTACAATGCAGGGGAAGTGGGTTCGATCCCTGGTCAGGGAACTAAGATCCTATATGCTGCGGGGCAACTAAGCCAGTGTGCCACAACTACTGAGCCTGCATGCCTCAAAGAGAGAGCCCATGTGCCACAAACTACAGAGCCCATGTGCTCTGGAGCCTGCACGCCACAACTAGAGAAGAGAAAACCCGCACGCCACAACTAGAGAGAAGCCCGTGCGCCTCAAAGAAAGATCTTGCTTGCCTCAACAAAAATCCTGCGTGCCTCAACTAAGACACGACGCAGCCAAAAATAAATAAAAGAAATAAATAATAAATAAATCTTTTTTTTTAAAAAACAGTACAGGAACCGATGGACCAAACGTATGTCAAAAAGTTAGAAAAAAAAAGCCAAATTGTTGGAAAGCAGAAGGAATAAATTAATAAATAAAAAAATTTAATGTTAGAAAACAGATCAGAATGAGTGAATGAATGAATGAATGAATTAATAAATAAATAAATAAATAGACTGATTCCTTTTAAAAAGCTAATACAACACAATAGATGAAATACTAGGTCACCTAATCACTGAAAAAGCTGTGGGGAAGAGGGGTGTGGAGAAAGGACAATTACTAAAAATTATAGAAACATGAGAGTACAATCAAGAAACAATAAATTAAATATACGATTCTCCTTTGCAAACATTTTTTTCTAAAAATCTGGATGAAACAATTTTTGAGGAAAATGCAATATAACAAAACTGAGCCTAAAAGATATAGAAAATCTAAACAGATTGATCTGTATAGAAGAAATAGAGAAACTAGTCAATGATGTATTCCCTTTCCCAAATTCCACACCTAAAGAATTTCACCAGAAAATCCTACAAAACCCTTAAAGCAAATAATGACAGTTGTATTTAAACTATGTCAGGCCATAAAATAAAAACTTTCAAGTTTTCTTTCTTTTTTTTTTAAGAAGTGAGAATTCACTACTATCAAAATCTAACAAAGATTACACAAGAGATGGCTAGCATCGATTCAAAAATCCTAAATGAAATATTAACAAACAGGATGAAGCAATCAGTTAAAAGAATAATACATCATAACGAAGTTGGGCTTAATCCAATGCAAGGACGGTTCAATATGATTCATGATATTAGTAGATATAAGAAGAAAAACAACATAATCATCTCCATAGATACTGAAGAAGCATTTCACAACATTCAACAGCTGTTTTTTAATTTTTAAAAAACCAATGAAATAAGGACTTTTGAATATTCCACATGTGTGTCTCAATCCAAAAGCTAGCATTATACTAAATGAAGAAATTCTCATCCTGTGTTGTCCAATATGGTAATTACTACCCACAAGTAGCTATTTAAATTTAAATTAATTAAGACTAATAAAATTCCTCAGTCTCAATAACCACATGTCAAGAGTCCTAGAGCCCCACATGGCTAGACGTACTCTCTAGAAGTGGTCTCCTAAGAATGCCCACTATTACCACTACATTATACTAGAGGCAGAAATACTAATACATAACTGGAGGCATAAATATTAGAAGAGAAGATTAAACTGTCTCAGTTTGCATACAATATAGTCGTATACCTGGTAATACAGAGAATCAACTAAAAGCCACCATAAATAAATAGATCATTCAGTAAGGAAGTGGCATACAAAATTAATGTACAGAAATCAATAGTCTTCACATATGCAAATCACAATTAGAATAGTAAGCATAACAGAAAAAAATCCATTTATATCATTAACCAAAATATAAAAGTGTAGACTTTATAAGAAATATGCAACTAAATATGAAGACAACTTTAAAACGTTCCTGAACATCACAAAACAAAACTTAAATGAGAAAGTACATTGTACTTTTATACAAGAAGCTGCACTATCATAAATATATCAATTTTCCTTATGTTATTTTGTAAGTTCATCACAAGCTCAATAAAAATGCAGCATGTCCTTTTTTTTTAATAAACTAGACAAGCCGATTCTAAAACTCCTGTGAACAAATAAATGATAATATCCAGGGCTTCCCTGGTGGCGCAGTGGTCCCCGATGCAGGGGACACGGGTTCGTGCCCCAGTCTGGGAAGATCCCACATGCTGCGAAGCGACTAGGCCCGTGAGCCATGGCCGCTGAGCTTGCGTGTCCGGAGCCTGTGCTCCGCAGCAGGAGAGGCCGCAGCAGTGAGAGGCCCGCGTACCACAAAAAAAAAAAAAAGAAAAAAAAAAGATAATATCCAGGCAAACTAGGAAACAGAATATCAGTATTGGAGGGTGGCTACCTTTACTATATAGTAACACATATAATAAAACATCAATGACTTAAACAACTCGGTATCCTTTTTTTAATTGATATGGTCCAATAGAACAAAATAAGACTAACAGTAGGCCTGTACTCTATGAGGATTTGATTCACGATGAAAGTGATGTCTCGTATCTGTAGGGAAAAGATAAACTATTCAATAAATGATGTTGGAAAAAAATGACAAGAGTTATTATGACTGCATAACAAACTGCCCCAAAACTTAGTGTCCTAAAACTATGACGTTTATAGTGTCCACAGATTCTGAGGGTCAGGATGTCTGAAAAGGCTCAGCTGGGGAGGTCTGACGTGGGATGTCTTATGAAATTGTAATCAGATATTAGCTGGGGCTGTCGTTTTCTGAAGGCTTGACCAGGGCTGGAGAATCTGCTTCTGAGGTGGCTGGCTCACATGACTGGCAAATTGGTGTTGGATATTTTCTGATACCTTTAGTTCCTCTTCACATAAGGGTCCTCATAGCACGGTGGCTTATTTCCCTCAGAGTGAGGAATTAGAGGATTCCAGGGTGCAAGATGCAATGCTAACTTTTATGACCTAGTCTCAGAAGGCACATGCTGTCGTAAGCATCATATTCTCTTGGTCAGTTACAAAAATCCACCCAGTTCCACTTTGCTATGAAGGACTGTCAACGTCACATTGTAAGAAGAGAATGTGGGGTGGGATCTATATCCATATGGCATTCTTTGGAAAATATAAAGTGTCACAGGTAGACATTTGGATAGGCAACTTCTGTGTATCTGTAGCTCATATTAAGATAAATACCAAATGTATTCTAATATAAGTGAATCCATAAATATAAGAAGAAAATATGGGAAAGAGAATTTCTTTGCAACCTGAGAATTAATCTAACATTACTTTAAATTCATTACAACTAATAAAATTAAAAGTTGAATTCCTCAGTTTCAATAACCACATTTCAAGGGTCCAATAGCCACATGCAGCTGAGATTTGGAAGATGAGGAAGGAGTGAAAGGGGGATGAATGGGCCGAGCACCGCAAAGTGGGGTGAGAAGCATGTGACGCCACTGGGGCTGTAAGGAATTTACAGTGGCAGGATCAGATGTACATATTGTCAGGATCGCTTTGGCTGTAGGATAGGGAAATGGATGGGAGGGAGGCAAAGAGGCAGGAGACCAGGCAAAAGGTAAAGAGTAGGAAGATGGCATCTGGCCTGGAGCCAGCTGCGGCTCCCCAGTGTCCACAGGTGAAAGTACCTTTCTAGAATTGGGTTCTAGGGGGCCCACTTCCAGAAACCTGCAGCAAACTTGAGACTTTAGAAATGAGCCAGAGCATAACAAGATAGTGAAGGAGTTCAAGACCAAGTGAAGGGGATGACTCAAAGCACCCGGGCAATTCAACTTGGAGTCTCAGAAACCAGACATCATCACAGCGGCCCTCACTCTGAGTGAAGCAGCTGCCGGGTCACAGAGGTCAGACTGTCCCTGGAGAAGCCGGCAGGTTCCCAGGCCAAGGAGAGGAGGTTGAGGTTTCCGGGCTTTCCCGAGGAGCGAACAAGATCTCTTTCTTTTGAAGGAGCTCAGATTCTTTTTTCCCTCCCTTCTTTTTGTAAAGGCATCCATCATTTGAGTCACTTGAGAATAAAACTGTTTTCCTCGAGAAGATTTCTGTGGGCGCCCGCGTAGGCGTTGGGACGGCTGCTGTCAGGGAACGGGAGAACATATGGTGGTCTGTTGTGAATGCGATCTGTTTTTTGTGTTGTTGTTAAACTTCCTCTCGTTAGCACTGGGCCTGTTATGTAAGAGCTTGAGGGTCCATATGGTTTGTTGCATAAGATGCCAAAGAGGAACACAGTTTTCTGTTGCACTGCAGCTAGTCCAATTGTGAGTTTGGGAAACATGTGGCCACAGCATCATATTTGAGTAATGAAGTCAAGTAGCCCTGGATTTGAACCTCAGTTCTACCACTCGTTAGCTGTGTGATCTTGGGTAAGTAACCTAATCTCTCTGAGATTTGAACTCTCCGAGATTTTATTTCCTCCTGTGTGAAATGGTGAAAACAGTACCAACTTCACAGAGTTGTTAAGAGGATTCAGAATTAACAATACTAACTACAATTCACTGAGTAAATAAAATTTTTAGTGTTGCATGCTTTATAAATATTCTTTCTTTTAAACCTCATAGAACCCCTTGGAAATGGCTTTTATTATCTTCATGTTTCAGATGCAGAAACTGAGAAGAAAAGTGATGGAATGGCTTCCCTCACCTAATAAGAAGCCACGGAGCTAAGATTCAAACATATGTTCCTGTACAGATGAGCCATCAAACCTGGGCTTCTTTGCCTCCAGTGCTGGTGAAATACAAGGCATATAACGGGTGCAGTAAATGTGACCCTGGACTATGAGCTCCCTGAGGGCAAGGCATTTGGACAATTTTATTCACTACTGAGTTCTCACACTGAAAGCGGTGCCTTGTGCAGAGGAGGCAATCAGTAATCATTCTCAGACTAAATAAATGGATTTTGCATTCATGGCAGGGTTGCCAGCTCTGCCATTTACTAGCTGTGACCGCAGGCGAGTTACTGAGCTGGATCGTGTTTCCACAGTTTTCTCCTCTGTATATTGCGGGCAATGGTGATTCCCTCCCAATAACTGCTCCATTATCTACCTTCCTCCAGCTTTATGAACACTCTGTCCCAGGCTTACTTGTTTGTACTCTACACTACACAACACAGAACAAAATCCAAAACATACAACTACAACAACAAACGGACCTGTGCTTTCTAGAGCCCCATAGGACATTGTCCTTAGTGATGCAAATATATGCCAAGATTACTGTGTTATCTTCATCAGAGGGTTTTGCACTTCAGCAGGTGCCCTCTGGAAACATGGTAACTTAATCCACGCATAATTGCCTACTAGTAGAATTATAGCCAAACTATAGGCAGTTCATACCGCTTGAGAATAAAACTGTATTACCTTGGCTCAGTGGAAACGAAGATGTGATCAACTAGTGATAGCTGCATAGCGGTGCAAGGGGTTGTGGAGGCTTGACTGCCATCTTGGGCTAAACTGATCTTCCTATATTTTACAGCTGGGGAAACTGAGGCCCCGGCAAGGAAAACTGACTTGTTTAAAATCAAATAGCTAATAGGTATCAGAAGCAGCATTCGATTCCTGGTTGGTCTGATTCAGAGTCCAGTGCTCTTGCCCTAATTTTCTGACCTTTTCTTGGACCTATTCGCAGCTTCAAGACAAAGCTTCTCCCCCTCCCCCACCCCCCCCATCCCCCAAAAAAAAGAAAAGAAGAGAAAAAGAAAAGGGAAAGGGGACATCTATGGAGCATCTTCCCTGGGCTGGGCACTCTCTGTGAGACACTTTACAAACAAAAGACACTTCCCTTGATCCTCATTATAGCCTTATGAGGTGGGTAGCATTACCCCCATTTTACAGATGAGGAAACAGAGTCTCAGCACCATGATGAAATTCACCTAAGACTCCAGAGCTGGAGAGAGAAGCCTGTATCCTCCTCCCCAACCCCGCTGAGGATTTGAACCCATACTTCAGGGCTAAATAGTCTTCCGACCCACAGATTCAGGACTGAAGCATCCCTGCCCTCCCACCTGCAGAACCAGCTGTGAAGCCTTGGGCAGGGGACATAACTTGTCTGGGCCTTAGTTTTTTCATTCTTAACTGAGAACAATCAGCATACATTCCTCAAAGAACGTCGTGAGGATTAAAGAAACTCAAGGACGTAAAAGCGAATACAGAGCGTGGCTCCTTGTAAGTGCTTCTTCAATGTTAGTTCAAAACAAAAAAATCCAGCACGTGCAGCTTCTCTGTAGTCCCCGGAGAAGGCAGAGGAGCTGGTATGGCCCACGCAGGGCCCAGAGAGGCTACAGCCCGACAGGCCTGCCGGCGCCTTCCTCCTTCGAGCAGGTTTTGGCACGCGGCCCAGGACTGAGAAGTCCCCATTCCTCTCTCCTGTCAACTCAGCAGAACAGGCTGTTTCAAGAGAAGGTGGTTCCCCCTGAGAAAATGTTCTTGCATGCCCTGGAGGCTCTTGCCCTGCACGTCGTCCCAGCCGGCGATCAGCCGGGACAGGGCCTGGACCCCACCCTGCACAACCACCATTCTTTTCCAAGTCCGCATCCTGAGAGTCATAAAAGGCAGTGTACGCTCTGAGCAGCTGTTGTCTTAGAGCACGGTCCCCTTTGGCCTGTGATGACATTTCACCACCTTCATCTCTCTGGGCCTCAGTTTCACACCCTTGAATATGGGCTGGTAATGTCTGGTCAACTATTGGGAAGGGAATCTGGGAGAGACCTCTGGAGACACGGACTCCCTTACCTCACTGTCCATGCCTTTCTCAAATGTCTGCATCTGACCTCTGACCTCTGTCCCCTCCACCCCTACCTCGTTGGCCAAGGTCACTATTGGAAGTCCAAATGACTCTTGACCTCTCAGCAGCAGGGGGAGCACTCTGTCCTTGCCGGCTCCTTGCCACCCTGTTCTCTTGACTTTTTTTTTTCTTTTTTTTTGCGGTACGCGGGCCTCTCGCTGTGGCCTCTCCCATTGTGGAGCACAGGCTCCGGACGCGCAGGCTCAGCAGCCATGGCTCACAGGCCCAGCCGCCGCGGCATGTGGGATCTTCCCAGACCGGGGCACGAACCCGCGCCCCCCGCATCGGCAGGCGGACTCCCAACCACAGCACCACCAGGGAAGCCCTCACCCTGTTCTCTTGATTTGCCTCTTCCCTCTCTGGCCACTCCTTCTGATTCTCCTCTAAGGGTCCTTCCCCTGCTCCAGTCCTTACATGTTGCAATTTCTCCAAGATTCAGTCCCCAACCTCTTTTCTCCGCACTCCACACACCCTCAGTGTGCCCTCACCCCTGGTTTCAGGTCCAATCCTGGTATTTAGGACACAGCGCTCAGCCTCTATCCTGGAGGCCTCTCCTGCCCCCAGACCATCTCTCCAGCTTCCTTCTGGGCCTCCCAGCTGTCTGACAGCCACCTCAAACTCAACCTGCCCCACACTCCACTTGTAGATTCCTCATCTTCACCTCCCAGCCATCCACCCTGTGATCCGAATCTCAGGGAAATGCACCACCATCCATTCATTAAACGTGCAAGGAGCAGCTTCGGGGTGCCAGACCCTGCTGCGGGTGCAAACAGGACAGCAGGGAGCAGAACGAAGTCCCTGCTCTCATGGCATTTCTGTTCCGTCTACCAAGATGTCCAGTGACCTGGGACTCGTTGCGACCGTCTTCACCATCCATATGTCACTGGATACCAAGACTCGTCAGTTCTGCTTTCGTAATGTCACTTGGATTGGTCCCCTTCTTTCCAGCCATTCTTACTGCCATGACTTAGCTCAGGAAACTGCTTCTGACATGGTCTACCAGCCTCGAGTCTTGCCCTTCTAATCCACTTGACATTGCAGCCAGTGTGTTTTAGAAACACAAATCGGGTTACGGTCTTCTTTTTGCTCAAAGCCTCCCATGGCCCCTTTCCACCACCTTAAGGATGAAGTCCACTTAGCTGGCTAGATATGTATCAGTCAGTTAGGGGTCTGCCAGAGAAAGAGAGCCAGGGGGAGATTAGGAGTCTATCTACCTATCTCCCTATCTCTAACTCTCATCTCGAGATTTATTTCAAGGAATTGGCTTCTGCGGTTGTGGAGCCTGGCTAAGCAAGTCCCAGAGGTGTAGGTCAGGCTGAAGGCTGGAAACTCTCAGGTAGGAGCTGACACTGCAGTCCACAGGTAGAATTGCTTCCTTCTCAGGGAAACCTCAGTTTTGTTCTTAAGGCCTGTCAATGGATTAGATGAGGGCCACCCAGATTATTAAGGATAATCTTTACTTAAAGTCAACTGATGGTAGATGTTACCCCTATCTACAAAAGACACTCACAGTGACACCCAGATTAGTGTTTGATTGAATAACTGGGAACTACAGCCTGGCCAAGTCGACACAGAAAATGAAACATCACTACATGATACTCTTGGACCTGCTCCATCTTTGTCCTCACCTCTTTTCTTCCCTCTGTCCCTACCTCACACTCCAGGCTCGGTCACCCCATGCCCTGTGCCAGCTGGCCTCCTGCCACCTGTCCCTGCACAGGCCTGGAATCTTACCCACCCCTTTCCTAGATGACTCTTATTTGTCTTTAAAACCACTCAGGTGCTGCCTTCTCAGGAAGTCTTCCCTGCCTCCATCCCTGTCCAAGCCCTCTGAGCTAAGCGCACTGCCTCTGAGTTTGCAAAAACCCCACTATTCCCACGAGATGGAGACTGCCTGTTGGCTGCATGGTCTGCCCCCGCCCCCCACCCCAGCATGGGAACAGCTCTGGGACAAGAACTGAGTAACTGTCATTTTCTATCGCATCACTCTGTGAAGTCCCCACATTGCACAAATCCCAGTCAACAATTATCTTTTTTATTTACTTGTGTATAAGTAACCCCCCACACCCCAAATTAGAATATAAGCTCCATGGACGTGGGAAATCATGCCTGTCTTATTCTGTGCAGTATCCCTAGGACCTACCTGTGCCTGGCACATACTACATGCTCAATAAGTATTTTCTGAGTGAATGAATTAATATTTGTTTGAATGCATTGAACAATAAATACTTAAGTTCTAGGCACTATTTGGGGGGCTGGAAACATTATAATCCACAAGAAGGGCAGGGGTCTGCTCTCATGGTGCTTATATTCCAAGGAGGGGAGGCAGACAGCAACAAAGTAAATGTAAATAACCAGGCTAGGGGAAACGCAAATGTAATATGACTGAATGAATAAATGAAGGGACGGATGAATGAATAAATGAATGAATGACTGGGAAAAAATATAAATATATCTGGCTTCCTCTAGGGTAAGTGCCACATTGGGAGAGGGGTGGGAAATAGTGGGATGGGCACTGGGTTTGGAGTAGAAATTAGAACCGTCTGACTCGGTTCTTTGCTGGTGGTACATGTCTGAATAAATAACCTAGCCCCTTATACCTAGGTTCCCAATTTGGGATAAAGAGCTTTCAGAAATTGCTTTGTTTCTCTCACAGGGCTATCATATCACATGAGAGAGCAACCATAAGTGAATTCAGTAACTATGAAACTCTGTACAAAAGTTAGGGGTCATTGTTGTTGATATTGTAATTGTTGCAAACGGAGCACTTGAGTTCTGCAAGTTAATTGTATTGTTTACTTTGAGAGAGGCAGAAAGGAATTTTGGCATGAGACATGTGGGTTTCAGTTCCATTTCAGCCACAGAGTGGTGAGCCATGTGACCTTGAACATGAATTATTTCACCTCTCTGGGTCTCGCTTTCCTGACCTGTGAAAATGGGGAGAACATTTAGAGCCATCTCAGAAGGACGTTGCCAGGTTTAAACGAGACGGTCCATTCCAAGCGCTTGGCATTAGGTTGAGCCCATATGAATGGCTCGGCTAATGTTAGCTATTAATAGTCATTCTGTCAATCACTGGTGGCTGTTCATAAATGGAGCCATTCATGGTTCAATTTCTCAAGTCTCACATTTCTGCCAGGGAACTTCCCGAATTCTTTATGCGCCAACACCTGTGATTATGCAAAACTCCGTTTAAAACCACAATCAGCATTCATACCCAGAACATAAACAAACAGAGAGTTTGATGTTCAGTACACTCCCTCCCAACTTTCCAAAAAGTATTTTCTGGAACATAGAGAGAGATGTACTCTCCATTTCTGTAGAAAACAAGTGTTGCTGGTTTTATGATCCTATAACCCTAAACTGTTATGTTTTTTCATGTAAGGCATTTTAGAATTCCCATAAAGGAGTGCTTGTCGAGAGAAAACACAGCTGGTGCCCAATTAGAGAGGTGATCAAGACCAGTCGACCCGCGGACTCGTAATTAAGCTGGACCCCAAGCTGCAGGAGGGATGGCGGCTGGGAAACTGAGGTGGCCCCGCCTGCTCACGCAAAGGCAGTGACTGGGGAAGGCAGAAGATTTTCTTCAGGAGGCAAAGAGTTGGTCATTTCAGTGACCCCTGAATTTAAGATTTATGGCTGGCTCTGCAGAGGCTGACACCTGATTTTGGCTCAGTCCTTTCCAGGAGAAGCCTCAGAGCCTTCAACTTCTATTTAGGCATCAGCTCCTGTCTTATTTGTCATCACAGACCCCTGGGAAATTTCCAGAAGGGGGAGAGAGATAATCAGCTTCAGGAAGGCCTCCACTGATGACTTGTCTGTGCTTCTCTCCTGCATGGCCATCTTCAGACAACTGCTATCTTCCTTACCAACCCAACACCCACACCCCAGTCTCTCCTATTCTAGCCTATGGCTGCCGCCGTCTCTGCCCCTCTTCCCACTCTGCCCCCTAGAGGCCCTATATGTACCAAATGCATGCCATTCAAAACCTGGCCGCTCTGTATGCCTCATCTCCGGACTTTAAGTGGAACCTGTACCACTCACTCTCTCTCTGGAGGTGCTTTGTTTTTCCATATCCCACATACCTCGGGGCCAAGAGGCAGGATCAAGTTTCTTGTCTCCCAGTGCTACTTACGTCATAATCCTCTGCCTTCTGTCACACACACACACACACGCACGCACACACATGCACGCACACACATGCACACACCTACACCTGCTCCCAGGCACTTGGTAGCCATGTTTGGAAAGAGATGTTGTACTTGCTGTGCCCTGAATAGTTGCTCTGTGTCTATTTGTGAGGCAGTAGCAAGTGTGGTCTTGGGACCCGTAGCCTGAGGATCACCTGGGATCTTCTCAGAAATGAAAAATCTCAGGCCCCACCCCAGACCCCTAGGGGAGGGTCCCAACACTCTGTTTAATGAGCCCTGGGAGATTCTGATGCTCACCCATATTGGAGACCCACTCATGTAGCAGTTAAGTGTAGGGGCTCTAAAGCCAGTTTGCCTGAGTTCGAATCCCACTTCTGACACATTAGTACATAACCTTGGCCAAGTTATGTAGTTCCACCTATGCTGGGAATAAAAATGATGCCTCTGTGTAGGGTGTCATGAGAGAATTGAAGCAGCTATCCATATAAAGTGGTTAGGACAGTGTGTGGCATATAATAAGCTCTCGTGAACTGTTAACTTTTATTATCGTTACCATTGAATGGAACTCTTAATAGACTCCTGGTTGTTGGAGGTTTGCATCTCAAATCCTCCCAGTTGTCTCATCTACAGCTTTTCAGCGATTCTTCTACATCTAGTGCTTCTCCAGCTTTCTACTGGAGAGGGGAGTGGGCTTCCACACAGACCTTTTTTGAGGTCTTATATTTATATATCTATGTTTGATTATTAAAAAGTCATTATTTCCAAACCTCATCTCCTGGCGAAATGTACAGCCCAGGGAGCTGCAATATACTTAATCAGTGGCTTGTTATAACCTTCCCTGGACTCCCATTCTCCCCAGGGAATGGAAGCACTGCTCCATCTGTCAGAAACTTGACCTCCTCCGCTCTGGGGACCTTCACCTTTATGCCACTCCAGCTACCCACACACAAAGCCACACCTGGCTTTTATCTTGGCTGGCTATTGCTCCACCCCTGAAATCTCAAACAGCAGGGTCCCACTCTCTGACCCCTCCCTCTTATCTTTCCAGAGCTCTCTCACCAACACTGGCTTTTTGACCTCCTCCTGAATTCTAGGCTCTGGACGCCTCCCTCTTTCCCTTCCCAGACTTTCAGATCTTAGTCTCACTGTGTCTATTCTTCTGATAACATTGATGGATGGACATGCAGCATGAGCAAGAAATAAATGTTTTGTGTCTGTCAGCCTCTTAGAATGGTTCTTGTGTGTTGTGTTTTTTTTAAATTTCTGCAGCATGACCTGGGTCATCCTTACTTAGGCACCTGCTTCCTGGGTGAATGTGAAGATGAAAGGAAGGCATGTAAGTAGGGCACCAGGCCCAGTTCCTAGCCTGTAATAATTGTTCCAGGAATATTAGCTATTACTCCTATCCACCCCCCTCCCGAAATCATAGAGTCCATGGCACTACCTTGCAATGTGTCTGCAGATCCCCAGTCAAGTCAGTCTCCCTTCTGTTCAATAGCAATTCCAAACTTCATCCTTTATCTTCTCACCAGACCCACAGCCTTCATAGAGAAAATAGAAGTGATCAGGTGGGTACTTCCTCAATGACTTTTCTCCAGATCTGCAAGTTTCAATTTCATTGAAATTGAAGAGACAGTTGGGTTCTATGTCCTGACTGCAGGAATTGGAGGGCAGAGTAGAGGTGACTTCTAAGACTGGGAAAGGTTGGATGTTCACTCATTCATTTATTCACCCATCCATTATAAATAACTAGTGAGAAGGGATCTGGGGCTCGGAGAGACATGACTTGAAGTTGAGGGAAGATTGAGACCTAAAGGGACAGCCAGGACAGACCTATTTTTCTTTCCCAAATTGGCACTCTCTGTGCCGTCTCTTGCCTGCCTCGCCTACCCAGGTACTTCCAGTGGCCAAAGGTGGGAAGTGGGAGACTGGACTGAAGCTCACGAATCAGGCCATCCTGCCACCATCCTGGGCATATGGAGGAAAGAATGAGAAGCCCAGTGAGGAATCTGTGAGGAAAGCTGGAGGAAGAAGATGAAGTGGGAAAGACACTTCTGGAGCCCCCATCTGCCTTCCATGATGGCTACCTGAGCAGCTGACCCACAAAGGCCTTCATGCTTCCCTCATCTCCAGGCAGGTTTTTCTGGAACCCCAGACAGACAGTGATGTTTCTCCTCTCCAGACAGCATCCTCAGCAGCTACCGCTGACACAGCCTCCCCACCCTCTACATGGGTGGGGTAAGTGGGCAGTCCAGTCCCCAGGGGTGATGCTGTAGGTGGCACCAGGAGTGAAGTCACAGACATCTGCAGACACAGAGACCTTTGATTTTCTCCCAGACCCAGGGACATTTGCAACTCTCTCTTCTCTTTTTTTTTTTTTTTTTTAACATCTTTATTGGAGTATAATTGCTTTACAATGGTGTGTTAGTTTCTGCTTTATAACAAAGTGAATCAGTTATACATATACATATGTTCCCATATCTCTTCCCTCTTGCGTCTCCCTCCCTCCCACCCTCCCTATCCCACCCCTCTAGGTGGTCACAAAGCACCGAGCTGATATCCCTGTGCTATGCGGCTGCTTCCCACTAGCTATCTACCTTACGTTTGGTAGTGTATATACGTCCATGCCTCTCTCTCGCTTTGTCACAGCTTACCCTTCCCCCTCCCCATATCCTCAAGTCCATTCTCTAGTAGGTCTGTGTCTTTATTCCTGTCTTACCCCTAGGTTCTTCATGACATTTTTTTTTCTTAAATTCCATATATATGTGTTAGCATACGGTATTTGTCTTTCTCTTTCTGACTTACTTCACTCTGTATGACAGACTCTAGGTCCATCCACCTCACTACAAATAGCTCAATTTCGTTTCTTTTTATGGCTGAGTAATATTCCATTGTATATATGTGCCACATCTTCTTTATCCATTCATCCGATGATGGACACTTAGGTTGTTTCCATCTCTGGGCTACTGTAAATAGAGCTGCAATGAACATTTTGGTACATGCAACTCTCTCTCCTTTACCTGTCACTCAGCCCCACCATCTGGATACAAATCCAAACAGTCATCGGCACCCTCCTTAGGAAACTGGGATGGAAAGTCCTTGGAGGCAAAGCAGGTTCCATCTGAAAGGGGCTTAGGGACTGGCAAGTGCTACCCCTGGGGAGAAGAGGGCCGCCCACCCATTCCAGGAAGATCCAGGAGTCCTGAGGGCAGCTCCTGAAGAGACAGAAGGGCTGAGCAGCCGGTGTCCGGGGTGATATTCCGTTAAGTGCAGCAGGCACAGAACCTCGGGCCCACCGTACTTTTAGTCAAAGAAAGTGTTTTAGTATATAATATTAATGTATTTGCCTTTATACCAATGCAGGTGTAAAATATAATTATGCATACACATATGTACATGCATGTGTGCATGTGTGTGTGTACATACATGTATATGTACACATATATGCACATTTCTGAAGAAAGGGGTCCATGAAGCTAAAAGTGCCTAGAGCCCACAAAAGTTCTCTTGCAGCCCTGCTCACATCACCTCTTGGGGTCTCAGTTTCCCCATCTGTAAAGTACACATCATAACACCGTCTGCACCGTTCGCCGCCACAGTGCCACAGTGCCATCCGTGAGCTATCACGTTCCCAATTCACAGTTTGGAAGGCTCCCCACGGACACCTCATACAACATCCAAACCTCCTAACTTTGCGTTTGAAGCCTTTCACCGTTTTCCACTTTGAGCTTCTCCCGCTTTCCCGGGATGCACAGCTCTCCGACTAGAAACAGCGTGCCTGGCAGTGTTTCCAGGATGAGCTAAGCCTCAAGTTTCAGCGTGCCTTTGCACACTCAGAGCCCTTTTGCTTCAAAGATACCCCCTCTTCTCTGCCTGACAGTCTCCTATTCACAGCACTGCTACATAATTTGTCGGGCCCAGTGGACGATGGAACTATGGGGTCCTTTGTTCAAAAATTCAGAACTCCAAGATGGCAAAGGAGAACATTAAACGAAGCACGGGGGTCTTCTGAGCACAGGGCCTGGTGTGACAGCACAGGTCACGCTCCTATGAAGATAGGTCTGGCTCCTCCTCTTCCGAAGTCAGCTCAGATCTCACCTGCTTTTTGAAGCCATGCTTGATCCCTAAGACAAACAATAGGAAGGCACAAAATGAAGCACTTCTTATGTCCTAGCCGCTGTGCCAAGCACTTTACAGCCAGGGGTTCATTTAATCCTCACAAATGCCCCACGAGGTAGGTAGGATTATGGTCCCCATTTTGCAGATGAAGAAACAGAGGCTCAGCAAGCAGGTGTCAGAGCAGGCATTTAAACCAAGGGCTGCCTGGGCCCAGAGTTCATGCTCTTACCAGTTAGGCTGTACCAACCCTTCTGACTCCATAGCCTTTGAATCTTGCGTTTGCCATCCAATTTCTAAACTCCCCGGCCCTCACCCTGTCTCCTCAGTCCCTGGGCATCCATCCTTTCAGCACCTCTGGCCCTTCAAACACACCAAGAAGTCAATGTCCTTCTTTCCGGCCCATAGTAGCTTCTGGTTTCCCAGGAGCCACGCATTGAATTGAAACATCTTTTCCCTGGGACACCTGGGGATTATCGGTCAGTATTCTCACGTTCCCTGTGACCCCAAGTTTAGTCCATTTGGGCTCCATAAGGTCTTGTGAGCCCCATGCTTCACCTCCAGTGCCAGGGGTAGTTCAGTCCCTTTTTATCCTTTGCCAGACATCAACGTTCCCCTCACTAGCCCGTTTCTTTCTCCAATCTATCTGACCCCCTGAAGCCATCCTGTCTTCTAAAAAATGCAGACCTGTTCATGTCTGTCCTCTTTAAGATCCTTCTGTTCTCTCCATTTTCTTCAGCTCCCTGAGCCTGGTACACAAGACACCACCAGCCCTTCCACTAGAACCCTCCCACATGATCATCACTAACTACTTCTCTGAAATTCCCAGAAAGAGTCATGCTTTCTCATGTCCCCATGACTGTGCAGATGACACTTGCGTACTGGGCATGCCCTTCCCAGAACTCTTAGAAAACTCCTCCTGACAAGTTGGGACTCATTTAGCCTCACCTCCTCCAGGAAGCCTTCTATACTGGCCCTTCCCAAGGCTGAGTTAAGGGCTTCTTCTCTGCCCTCCCCCCACCCCAAAACTCCCAGAGCTTGCCTCTGGCCCAGCACTTACTTGGGCTCAGACCCCTTTGGAGGTGGAGACCACATCTAATTCACCTCTGGGTCCCCAGCCTCTGGCACTGAACCTCTTTGGGACCTAGAAAGCACACAATAGGTATTTTCTGAGTAAAATCTATAGATGAATGACCATTGGACCAAGATGCATCTGACCCTGGTCACCTCTCTGGCCTCAGGGGCTCCACTGAAACACAGCTGGGCATAGCTACCTCTGCAGCATGCAGAGAACAGGTGTCTGAATTAGACTAGAAGCACTGAAGGCTCTGGAAGGAAGCAAGATGGACAGATCATTGAGTAGCTATTGCGTTTGAAACTTCTGAGAAAAGACTTACATTCTCAGATGGATAAATGTGCTTGGAAAATGAAGTGTATTGCATTAAAAACTGAGACCTTAATTTCAGCAAAAAGAATGAGTTGTACAAAAGGAGGAATTTAATTATCATACTATATGGTTCAGCTGTGATCTACGTGGTTGCAATACTAAATGCTAAATCTAACCAAAAATTATGTTGTAACTGGACTGGGAAGTTGGGGTAAGGGGAAGTGGCTTTGTAGGGAAGAGAGCTAGATCCTTCTCTTCCATCATAGCAAGTCGATAGAACATATCTCAAACTGAAAATGAAGAAAGAGATGTTTAAACACATTATTTAGAAATATGGGGGCTTCCCTGGTGGTGCAGTGGTTGAGAGTCCGCCTGACGATGCAGGGGACACGGGTTCGTGCCCCGGTCCGGGAGGATCCCACATGCCGCGGAGTGGCTGGGCCCATGAGCCATGGCCGCTGAGCCTGCGCGTCCGGAGCCTGTGCTCTGCAACGGGAGAGGCCACAGCAGTGAGAAGCCCGCGTACCGCAAAAAAAAGAAGAAAAAAAGAAAAGAAGTATGGAGTTAACTACGGAAGAAATACTCTGGGCGGTGAGATTTGGGGATGGAGGGAGATGGGCCTGGGGAAAGGGCCTTACAGGACTGTCTGACTTTCTGAACCATGTATGTGATGTTGGTGAAACACACATATAATTTTTTAAATATCACCTGTGGTTTGAAAGCAGGGACCTGTCGTGAGGCAAGCGTCTTGTTCAATCAGCCTGACTAATCTCCAGAAACACCACTTGTGTAGTTCATCCCAGCCCTCCCAGCCCTGGAACCAGACTGGGCTGGGCCACCTCCCCTGCCCTCCATGACCCGACCCCACCCTGCCACGCACGGCGGCCTTTGCTCCCTGCAGCCCGGCCTCCTCCCATTTCTCCTGCAGACACTGCTGCCCCCACCCTTTGGCTTTTGCTCGGGCTGCGCCCTCTGCCTCCGCGTTAACACCTTTCCTCCTTTCTGCCTTCCCAGCTCTTCCTTCCGACACTAAGGCCGTCGGGGACAAGCATGTTGGCTTTTCCCCGGCCAGCGCTGCAGACATCTGAGGGGCTGTCGTGGGCTGCACCTCCCTCCCCTGGGCCTTGACACCATCCCTGCTCTGTGGATCTGAGTGAAAAGGCCTGAGGAGCCCCGTTCCAGCACCATCACACCCACCTGTACCATCACAGCCAAGGACCTCTCTGAGTCTGTTTCCTCACCTGGAAAATTGAGATCTTCGGGACCACTCGCCAGGATGTTCATGAGGGTGGGCTGACATGACCTTTGTGGGAGGGCGCAAGCTGACCCCCCGCTTTCAGGCCCCCTCTTCTCTAGACACATCTTGCCCAACGGCGGCAGCAGCTGCAGTAAAAGCTCACATTTATCAAGTGTTTACAACGTGTCGGCACTGCCCAAAATGGTGCATCATCTCATTGAACCCTTACAGTGGGTAACAGTGTCCCCATTTCACAGATGACAAAATGAGGGCTCATCCAGGGTAACTTGCTGGTGAATCTACCTGTCGCCCCCCACATTAGACCACAGCAGCTCCAAGCCGAGGAGAACTGTCCACCCCTGTTCATAGTGGCGTTACCACAGTGGCCAAAAGATTCATCAACAGAAGAACGGACAGGTAACATGTGGTCCGTACACTCAATGGAATGTTGTTCAGCCTTAAAAAGCAAAGGATTTCTGACACACGCTACAACACAGACAAACCTTGAGGACATGATGCTAAGTGAAATAAGCTAGGCACAAAAAGACAAATATTGCGTGATTCCCCTGATGCAAGGTTCCTAGAATAGTCAAGTTCATAGACACAGGGAGTAGAATGTTGCCGGGAGCTAGGGAGAGAGGACGGGGAGTCAGTGTTTAATGGTACAGAGTTTCAGTTTGAAAACGTGAGAAATCTGGAGGCGGATGGTAAGGATGGCTGCACAAAGATGTGAATATACTTAATGCCACTCACTGAACTATGCACTTAAAACATGGTTAAAATGTTAAATGTTAAGCGGTATATTTTATCACAATAAAATGTTTTAAAATGTAGTTAGAGGGGCTTCCCAGGTGGCGCAGTGGGTGAGAGTCCGCCTGCCGATGCAAGGAACACGGGTTCGTGCCCCCGTCCGGGAAGATCCCACATGCCGCGGAGCGGCTGGGCCCGTGAGCCACGGCCACTGAGCCTGCGCGTCCGGAGCCTGTGCTCCGCAGCGGGAGAGGCCACAACAGTGCGAGGCCCGTGTGCTGAAAAAAAAAAAAAAAATGTAGTTAGAGACAGAAGGTAGAATGTATTTTGCTGTCACTGCATTGGACACTTATGAATGGTTAAAATGATAAATATTATTTATGAATATTTTACCACACACACGTGCAAAAGTCAGGGAGATTTCTCTTGAATTTCTCTGGACCCAGAGTCTCAAGCAGGGCCTGGAACATAGTAGGTGTTTAAGAGTGTTTGTCGATTTGAATAAGTTTCTGTTGGAAGGGAGCAGAAGCCTTCGGCCTGGGAGAGAAGAAGAGGATCAGGACCCTACCTGGAGTCAGTTCTGTGGCCTCTTCTAGCTTCTCTGTGGGCAAAAGTTCCACGGATGTGTGGAATCCCCCAAGACAGAGACTGAAATGGTAATAACATAATTAGAAAGCTGCTATTAATTGCTAGGCATTTGACACGCATCATAAGAGCTAGCAATTATCGAGTACTTAATCTATGCTAGATGCTGTTCTAAGAGTTTTCACGCCTAACAATCCCTCTGAGGTTGCTACGATTGTAATCCCCATTTTGTGGCTGAGGAAACTGACACAGAGAGGTTAAATAACTCGTCAAAGTCGCCCAGCCAAGTCACGATGAAACCCAGACTTGCCCGCAGGCAGCCCGGTTTGCTCAAAGACCATGGTTTGCACTTCTGCATGGTGTTGTCCCTGGCATTTCTGCATCTTCCCAAAGCCCGGGCAAAGGGCATGGAGAGCCCCTTCAGAGGCGGGAGGGAAGTTAGGACCAGGGCTTTGGAGGCTCCACACTGGGTACCAGCCCAGGTTTGGGCATCGCGCAGACTTGGTTCAAGGCTGGCTCGGCTTTTATTGATTGCCTGGCTCTGGACAAGCTACTTCACCTCTCTGATCCTGTGTTCTCATCTGTGACATGGCTATAGCAACAGTATCCACCTCATGGGGTTTTCTAGGGGTTACGTAAATTAGTAAGCGTGCACCTTTTAGTGAGCATGCTGCTGGGCGGGGGAAGCTCCCAGGAGGTGCTCGCCCACTTCCTGGAATGATCTTGAGCAACTAACTTCCCTTCCTTTCTGAGCCCCGCTGATCTCAGTCATGAAACAGAATTACTAAAACCAACCCCACAGGTTTGTTGTGGGGATTACACAAACACCTTGCTTTGTGTTTATATCTATTTACAACTCTATAACTCATCCTCCAAAAGTGTTTAAGGCAGCTAACAATAATACACGATTATTTTTAACTGGAAACTGAAGAACCGGGGGCAAAGAAAAAGGAATGGAAAGAAAAAAAGAGGAAATAAGATAATTTTTAAAAGGGCCTGGCTGTTCTGACACACATTAAGCACTCGATCAATATTGAGCGTTATATTCTGGTTGTAACATGTGGTCCAGGTGAATCTGGCTACTCAGTGTAATTAGGGCCTGGAGGTGAGAGGGACTTCAGAGTGTGTCCAGCTGCACTCTTCCTGGAACAGGGAAAGCGGAGGTGAGACTTGAAGGGTCAGAGACCATGTCTCACTTTAGAGAAGCTCGGACTTTATTTGCATTGCACATTGGGCTTCGAGTAAGATCTCACTTCAAGAAAAGATTTCACTACTAGAGAGAGAGAGAGATTGAGAGAGATGACAGAGAGACAGAGAGAGAATGGGAATTGTGTTTTAAAGAAAAGCACTGATAACTAATTTCTTCATTTCACAGAGACAGACACCAAGGCTCAGAGAAGAGGCGTTAAATGCATTTGGTTATTTACATCTGTTGTAAGACTTTTCCTATGGAGAAACCCACCAATCACAGATAAACCCTTTTTTCATTGATCTCCATTTAGCAAACATTTCTTGAGCCCCTCCTCTGTTCATGCTGTCCTGCTAGGGACTAAGCTACGAATAAAACACATCTCTGCCCTCAAGGAGCTCACGGTTGAGAAATGAAGTCAGAGGTCCAGAGACCCAGAGTGAAAGGTGCTACCTCAGGCTTGCGGAAGTCTGCCTGATTGGAGGCGTCCTGGACAGCTTCACCGAAGAGGGGATGCTGACTTATGCCTCAGAGAAGAGTAGGGTTTTGTCGGGTAGTCAGTGTGAGAATAGGTTCACTCTTTCCGATCTCAGCGCTCCCTGTACCCTGTCCTTACCCGGTATTACTTGTCTAACTCTCTTCCCTGCCAAGTTCTCAGTAATTTGTGGACAGAAAGGATTCCTTGTCCATTTGTCCTGCTGTATCCAATGCCCCCAGCACAGGGGAAAGAAAGAAGAAGGGAAGGGAAAAAAGAGGGAATTCCAGGCAGGAGGAAGAGCACATGCAAAGAGCCAGACGTGGGAAACAATACGGTTCTAAGAACTTTGGGTTGTTCTGGGTGGTTCTAGCCTCCGCTGATGACTTGAGTTTGACCAGACATTTTTTAGATTTCATTTTGTAAGTGATGAGAAATCATGTGTCCTGAACTTGGATTCAGAGAATAGGGAACTCTGGGGGTTGGTAGTGTTATGCCAGCAGATACACTGTCTGAGGAAACCTGGAATCTTGGATTTGAAATGAACCTGAGGGCCCTTCAGTTATATCCATTCACCTGGGAGATCATGAAGCATGTACAATGAACAGAAGGTGTGGCTCCCATTCTCCAGCCACCTAGCCACCCCGACATTTCTGTTAACTGCCTCAATTATATTGCAGAATGTGTTACAGGATTCACCTTTCGGCTTTTACTAGATTATGTTTGTCCATAGTTATTGAGTGTTCACTTTGGGTGATGCATTTTACATACCACTAGTTCATAGACTCTAAAATGCGATGGATTACAAGACACCTTCTAATTTCAGAGATGCTAAGATCAGTATCTTAGGACCTATGAGCTATGATACAGTTATCCTTAAATTCTCTAATAAATTTTGGTGATATCCACATTTACATTTGAGAAACTAAGTCTCAGGGAGGCTACACACTTTGTCCTCGATCTCACGACACATACCTGGCAGAGCTGGGGGGCTCCAAAGACCCCTTCCCTCTCTCCTTTTTTCCTCCCACCCTCCCATTGCCACCCTGAGTATTCAGGAGGCCCTTTCCATCATCTTGCAAAACCTTTCTAAGATTGTAGTCAATTTTGCTACAATAGGCAAAACTCTGCTCCTTCCTTCTGCTGCCACGCAGGCTGGAAATATTTTTCGGTGTTGCTTTGTTTTTCCTCCCTTGCATTTTCAGAGTGAGTGGACTAGTGTGCTCCCATCATTTCATAACTTTCCAGATTAGCCAAGTGCTCTCATGTGACCCAGTCCTCCAGGCTGTCACTTGAGTGGAGCGCTTCTATTTTCCTCCCAAACTTGGACAGCCCACCGAGAAGTGCTCTGGCCTTGGGGCCTCCTTCCTCCCCTTTGTTTTTTTCTGTTGTTGTTGCATTAGCCAAAGCTGAGCATGCTTGCCAACCCACCCCCTCAGGAGAGCTCTCCGCTGTCACCCAGGCCACCCTGTTGTCATGTGGCAGGGGAAAGAAAGAAGAAGGGAAGGTCAGACTGATCAGTGAGAGAAACCCTGGCTTGAAATCCACTGGGGACCTGTCTCCTGCTTGGGCTTGGGCTTAGAAGAAGATGGGCAGATGGCAGTCAGGTAGAAAATAGCAAGAGGATAGATTCAAGGAACATGTGTGTGGTCTGGCTTGCTCACAGATACAGTAGTTCATGTTCACAGACACGCTGGGAGGTAGATGTAAGAGCTGATAGGGACCTGGGAATCAGCAAGTATCTTCCCTCCTGTATCAGATGGAGAACAGAGACCCAGAGTCAAGAAGGGGATTGACTGAGGTCAGGCGGCTCATGGCAGGACCAGTATTAAAATATAATACATCCCCGTGTGCTTCAGGCCAGCATCAGACTCTGAAAAGAGTGGCTCAGCTGGGTGGCTTATGTGGGGTGCAGACTGCAGTTGTGTGCCTGACACCCTATGTCAGCAGCCCTGAAACTCCCACGGCTGGACCCACTTAACTTCCTCCTCTGGACGCTGCCCTGGCCGTAGGCTTGAGGTTTTTGCTCAGCTGTTTGCATCAAGTTATCCCTGTTCCCCTCTGACCTTGTGCCCTAGACCTTTAGGTTGGTCTTTTGCCTTATAAGGAGAACTTGCCTTACATCTCTGTTGGAGCCCTGGCCCCTGCCTTTTCCTCCAGCCAGTTTCCCAGAAGGTCAGACTCGGTCCCTGCTCCCTTCTTCCCTGGCCCTTTCCCATCGCCTGCTGTGGGACTTGCTGACATGATGCTTTTCCTGCTGCTGGGGATACTCCTGGCACCTTTGCCACACTACTTGCTTTGATATCTGCTCTTCCAGGCCTGAACCCCTATTGGCACTACAACTGGGGCATTTGGGGATCACCAGTTCTGTTCTGCCTTCTTGATGTCTGGAATCCCCTTCTCCCCAGCCCGGGGTCTGCTTATCCCCGATGGCCCTACTCTGATCCTGACACACAGGTGGCATTTCAAGCTTGTTACATGTTTGAGTTTTGCTTTTGAAAACTGATCTCCCTCTTCTGTTTAACCAGTGTTTACTGGATTATTGACTCCAAAGGCAATTGTTCTTAAGCCTGAGTGTGTTTTAGGATCAGCAGGAAAGCTTGGTAGACAGCCCTGCACCCAGCAATTGTGGCTCAGTGGCTCTGGGGCCTTGGCCTTGGAACCTGCATCTTTGACGAGACCTCCTTCTGATTCTGAGGCAGGTACTAAGAGAACCACGCTTGGAGGAATCTTGTTCTTCTGAAGGAAGGTGGCAGTTAATAAGAAAAACAGGAATCTCACATGTCACAGTTTGCAGGGTACTATTACTTCATCGACACCACCCTTTCATTAAAACAAAAACAAGACAAAATAAAATGCATCTTACAAACTAGTATAGAAAACAAGGGCTCTGGAGTCAGAGAATTGGGGTCCCCATTTACCAGTTAAGAGACCCTGGACACCTAACCTTTTTTATGCTGTGTTCACTCCTGCTTAAAGGGGCTCTTAATTAGACTCTACCTTAGAGCATGGTCAGTATTGAATGAAGTATTGTATGTAAATGTGCCCATTTTCATGTCCAATAAATGTCTGGAGAACAAAGGAAGAAATAAAGCTAATATGCTGTGATCTCTCACTGCTTGCCAGGAAGTGGGTGAAGATCCTTATATGCATCATATCATCTCACACCCATGGTGGCCTCCAAGGTAGGGACATTCTTCCTCTTGAAGTTTCCAGGGGGTTATGTGACTTGTCCAAGGCCACCAAACTAGTGACAGGGCAGCTGGAACTCAGACTCAGTGTCTCTCACCTTAGAAACAGAAGTCCTACCTGCTGTGTTGTTGTGCTACTCAAACACGTAACTCACATAGTCCTTTAAACAATTCTTTTGGGATTTGATCTCCATCTCCTGACATCACCCTGTAGAAAGACCACAGGCCTGGGAATGAGGGAAATGGCAGTCCAGGCTCCACCGCTAATGGCTGTGTGACGTTGGATAAGCCTTCTCCCATCTCCGGACGGAGGGGCCATGATTCTGCATTTAGATGTGGGGCCGTAGAGCAGGCTGTTGGGAGTACCCACTGTGATGTCTTAATGGAAGCAGCTGATGGTTTGGGAGCAGAGGAGGAATTTGGTGTCTACATACACCCGGCTGCTGGCACCTGCTCCCCTGGCAGGGGCTTCATGGAGGAGGTCCTGCTCACCTCTCCTCCCCTTCAGCTCTGGGTGCCAGCACATACTTTCCAGGAGATGCTCATGAACGGATATGCCTGTGTCCATTGGTGGCAGGGGGTGACATGTGCTTCCAGAGGGGGTGGGCACTGCCCGGGAAGGGATGACCACAGATGTGTGATGTCCACCTCTCTTTCCAGTCCCAGCGCCCACTGTTATGGGGACACACTACAAGGCAAGCCAACGCCCAACACATTAACACAGGCTGGCCGTGTAGATCTTTTACTTCGGCCTCTATAGAGAGGAGATCCTGCTGGAAGCCTCAGAAACACCCAGAGGGCCAGGGACTCAAGTAGGTCAGAGGAAAGGAAAACCTCAAACCAGAACTCTTCCTGGCGGTGCAGGGCAGGGGTTTAGGGTGTGGGCTCCAAAGTTGTCACCTTTGAGTTCTGGCCCTTGTTCTGCCACCCACTAGCTGTGTGAACTTGGGCAAGTCATTTGACTGCTGACATGCTGCATAAGTCTATCTGAGAAGTAAACGCACACAAAGACAAAGGCTGTCCCGTGATCAGGTGCAGTGGACACGTGTTCTTGGTCAAGCCTGAGCTACCACTCTGAGGGATTTAGGCTTCATCTAATTCAGCTTCTCAAACTTCACTAGCAGTTGCTAACTTCCAGATGGAGTTTGGGGCACTGAGTATACAGCAGTGCAGAGATATGCTTGTTCCAAGGAATTCACAGCCTAAAATTCCTAAAATCTCTGTTGACCTTTTCCCTCATACATGGGGTTGGCCAAAATGTTCGTACGGTTTTTCCGTAAGATGTTACAGAAAACTCGAAAGCACATTTTGGCCAACCCAGTACTAGTAACAATAATGATATTAATGAACACCTTGAGCCATTTACTGGACAATTATTACACGCAGGTTCGGTGCCAGACACTGTATATATATGAGTATTGTTAATATTCATAACAA
Source organism: Delphinus delphis (assembly GCF_949987515.2). Lineage (NCBI taxonomy): Eukaryota > Metazoa > Chordata > Mammalia > Artiodactyla > Delphinidae > Delphinus > Delphinus delphis. The sequence continues at coordinate 49,591,357 of NC_082683.1, forward strand.
TCCTTTGGGCGTATGTATTACTATTCCCATTGAGGGCAGAGACTGAGGCTGGAGGAGTGAGGGTGATTAGTTACTTGCCAGGGGTTCTGCACACATAAGTGATAGAGATGAGACTGCAACCCAGATCCTTCAGATTCTAATAAATTCCTCTCCTCCACAGGCTGCCTGCAATGGACTTCACCACAGTCCTCCTCCCGGGCACAAAGCTTTACAGATGGCTGACATTTCTGCAGGACATCATTTAATCCCCACAATCACCAGGAGAGGCAGGAACCTTTATAACCAGACCCATTTTCCATGTGTGGGATCCAAGCGCAGGTGAGGGAATCCGCCAACCGAAGCTCAGCTCGTGAGTTATAAAGACACTGCGTGTCTTAAGATCAAATAAAAGGCAGCTCTGAGGCTGCTGCTTGGTGAGAAGCCTTTTGCAGAGGCGAAAATTATGTGCAAACAAAACCAACAGCTTTCTTTATGTTCCCCAAAGTTACTAAAAATGCCTGCGGGTTTGCACACAAGCAGACGCCGTGCTGACAGTGCTGCGTGGTTTCTGTCGTGGGCGCTGGCAAGAAGAGACCTGGCAGGTATTTCTCACGTCTTGGTTAGACACACACCAGACCAGGGAAGGAGCTCCAAGGTAGTCCCAGGGTGTGGATTTCTGCCAAGTCTCCTTTTTATTTGTCGTTAAGTTAGGGGAAAAAAAAAGACACCTCATGGACGAGCGGATGAGCCCTTGAGGTGACTGGTGTTCCTGAAAAATGCTTTCTCTGTACTTGGAGTCAGACAGCCCTGTGTCCTAATTGGGGTTCTTTTACCTGCAAGGCCCGTGACCTTGGCCAAGTTGCTTAGCCTCCCTGAGCAAAACTTAGTCTGCCCGTCTGTAAAATAGGTAATGTGTTCTGTAGGAATATAAGCTCCGTGAAAGCAGGGACTTCTGTCTCTTGCATTTGCTCCTGCATTCCGGTGCCTAAAACAGCGCCTGACACAGAGTAAGTGCTCTTACTTAGTTGAATGAATGAGTGAGTGAGTGAGTGAATGGATGAGTTGCTATCTGGTAGGGTCATTGTATGGTTGAAGTAAGATCATGGATGTGAAATTGCTTTACAAACTGGAAGTTGCCATACAGATGTGAGGATGTAGTATTATCCAGAGGATGGTCTGGTTTCTATCAAATGAATTTATTCAGTCAATCAGCCAGTGATTGCTGAGTGAGCTTTTTCTTGGGTCTGGCCTTGGGATCTAAAGAAATATGAGACCTGGTTCGTTCCTCCAAGTGCTCACAGCTCAGAAGGAAGCCATACAAGTAAATCAAGTACTAAAATACAGCAGAGATAAGCATAGGGTGCTGTGGGAACAGACAAGAGAGACAGATCTGCGCTGGAAAGGGGTAGGTCAGGGAAAGATGTTCCTGAACATTCTGGAAAAAATGTTCTGGGACTGTCCAATTCCCAAATCCGTTGTCAGACTCTTCCTAGTAAACCTAAGCCTTTGGGCCACTGGCTTCCTTATTACACCCTTTTAACCCTCATATTGTCATTTTCGTTACAATCACTCCCTGACGTACAGTTTCCCTTGTTCCCATGTGACTCATTACACTGCTGGGCAAAGCCCCCAACCTGGCTAATGGTGGCCCCTCCGCTCACTCTGCTGCCCCACCTGTGCAGTTAACCACAGCCTGAGGAAAACATGCAAACACGCTAATTGTGCCTGGAGAGATACTATAGTTTATTCTCCTGTCACTCTCCCAGTCTCGACTATTTCAAACTCTCTCCTCTGTCCTCCAGACTCCAACCCCTCCTTCTCCTTCATCACTTCCAGCTGGAGACCTTGCTTCCCAGCTCACCAAGGAAATAGAAGTCCTCGGAAGAGAAGTCCAATGTGCTCGCATCACTCCTACCACGATGAAGCCCTGGGGAGGGCGGGCCTCACTCTGTCTAAGGGTAGAAGCAGAGGGGAAGCTTCTGGAGACATTCTCCAGGCAGGCAGCTGGAGAAAGGACATTCCTACCCAGGGAGTCTCCACCCCATCTGGAGGGGCGAGAGAGAGTCCGTCCTGTCGACTCACTGGGCACCTGGTGGGGAGAGGCTGGAAATGGAGAGGTTACTGAGGGTCAGGGGGAGACTGCTGGGCCAGGGTCTCAGGAGGGGCCTCAGGAAGGAGGGGAAGGCCTCTAGGTGGACGCTGAAAGAGGGCAGGTCCTGGGTTTGTGGGCAAACGGTGCCCTTGGGGGAGAAGAGGAGAGGCATAGCTTCCTGCACTGGAGCTCACACACATGGCCTGACGGAGAAGTACACTGCGAAGGAGCGTGGCTCCTGAAAGAACATGGCTGGTGCAGCCCAGCCCGACCCCCGTGCAGCTACTCACTCCATTTTCCCTCCGTTCCTCCGACATATTCTCATTGGAGGCCGTGGCAAGGCTCTCCACTGGGACTGGGACCAGCGCACCTATGAAGAGGCAGCTTTTTCCCTGACGACAAACAGCGGAAGACAAAGCCAACAGCAGACTCGTTGGCTTGTCAAACGTGGACTGCACGCCGACTACATGGCGCTGGTGGTCAGCAAGGCCGTCCTCACCCGCGGCTGGCGAGGAGCTCGCGTTGCAGGCAGGGCCGACCGAAGGCCAAGGAGGAAAGACCCCGTGTGCCAGAGAGGGGGGAGCAAAGCAGGGGAGAGAGAGCTGAGGGCTGGAGAGGCCCACATGGACGTGGGGGTCAGGCAGGGCCTCACTGACAAGGTGGCCTGGAACAGAGACGCGAGAGACGCCCACCAGCCTGGGCATGGCTTCCAAAGGCACGGCACGCCAGGCCCAGGGGGGTCTCAGGAGAGCGAGGACCAAGGCAGAGGGGGCGCGGGGTGGGCACAGGTCCTACAGGACCTTCCGGGCCCCTCTGCTGACTCTGCCTTACATTCTGTCTGTAATGGGAGCCATCGGGGAATTTGGAGCAGGGGAGTCACGTGACCTGCCTCTTGTGTTAATAACATTTCTCTGGGGACTGGGTTGAAAACAGCCCAGGGGGACAAGGCTGGAAGCAGGGAGACTCCCTGCGAAGACTGGATGACCACTCAGGGGAGAGACGATGGTGCCCAGATTGGGGCAGCAGAGGTGGTAAGACATGGTCAGACTCGGAACCGCTGTTGAGGGAAGAGCCAGCAGTATTTGCTGGCAGCTTGGAAGGGCAGTGTGGAAAACAGAGAGGAGCTCAGAATGACTCCAAGGACTTGGACCTGAGCAAAGGGAAAGACGGAGCTGTCGTTAGCCAGGATGGGAAAGACGGCAAGAGGTGCGGGGCTGTTCGCGGAGCTAGGAGGTAGGAAGCGGATTTTTGTAAACATGCAGGTGCTTTAGGCGATGCGAGATGCCTCAAGACGTCCACGTGGAGGTGCTGAGCTGGCAGGGGAGAGGCTGGGCTGGAGGGGCACCTTGGGGAGCCAACCGTGGAGAGATGGTATTTGAAGCCAGGAGGCTGCAGGAGATCACAAACGTGTGACGGCAGTTACAGAAGACAAGGGGACCGAGGACTGAGTCCTGGGCCTCCTGTAAACTGTTTGGGAAGATGTGGAGGAACCAGCAAAGCAGACTGAGGAGAAGCCACCCAGATGGAAGGGGAATCAAAAGACTGTTGGGGGGCTTCCCCGGGGGCGCAGTGGTTGAGAGTCCGCCTGCCGATGCAGGGGACACGGGTTCGTGCCCCGGTCCGGGAGGATCTCACATGCCGCGGAGCGGCTAGGCCCGTGAGCCATGGCCGCTGAGCCTGCGCGTCCGGAGCCTGTGCTCCGCAACGGGAGAGGCCACAACAGTGAGAGGCCCGCATACCGCAAAAAAAAAAAAAAAAAAAAAAAAAAAAAGACTGTGGTTCATAAAAGCCAAGGGCAGAAAGAGCTTCATGGAGGCGGAGCTGGTGGTGTGTTACCTGCCGCTGCCCGGAAAATTAAGATCCAGACTGGGAGTCAACCACTGGATTTATGGTGAGGGGTTGCTGTGACTTTAACAAGAGTTCTTTTAGACGGGGTGGGGGGGTGGGGGCGGTGGCGGGGGAGGTGGGGGGGGGTGGAGGGTGATGTGAACTTGACCAGAGTGATTCCAAGAGCAAGAGAGAGGAGAGGATTTGGAGGTAGGGCGTGTACTCAACTTTTCTGAGTATCTTTGCTATAAAGAGGAGCAAAGTAGCAGGATGGTAGATGGAGGAGGGTGTGGGCTCAAGAGGAGATTGTGCGCGCGCGTGCGTGCGTGTGTGTGTGTGTGTGTGTGTGACATCACAGCACTTTTGTACACTGATGAGAATTACCAAGTCTAAAGGCAAAAATTGATGGTGAGGGCGAAAAGGAGAGAATCACTGGAGCACTCGCCTTGAGTACATGAGACAGGATGGGATACGGTACCCGGGGGAGGAGTACGTGTTTGCTAGAAGCCCTGGCATGCAACCGTCATAACAAGAGAGAAGTCATAGGAGAGGAGCCAAAGAGACAGTGAAGTATATTCTCAGTGCTTAGCACGGAGTAATAGAAACCCACACTTCCACAGCTGTACTGTGTGCCAGGCTCCGCTCTGAGCCATTTACATATATGAATGCAAATTCTCATAACAATCCTCTGAGATGAATATTGTTGTTGTGCCCATTTTACAGAAAGAGTACTGAGGCATAGCGATATTAAGAAGTTTGTCCAAAGTCACACAGTGGCGAGTGGCATCCCGGCTGATGGCCACCACTCTCTGTCTCGGTATGAATGGAGGGATGACGGATGAGTGGGCGGTGCAAGAGAGGCTGCGTGGTTTTGGTGAGCCCAGAGCTGGGGCGCACTACTCGGTTTCTCCTTCTGAGACACCTGTTCATCCGCTAAGCACTTTTTGGTCATTACCTATTGAGTCAGAGGTTGGGGAGGCAGAGGTGGGGGGCTGGCTCCAGTTTCCAATGTGGTCTTGGTGCAGTCTGGAAGGATGGCTTTCTCCCTACTGCCATGCATCTTCCACTGGTTCCGCAGGGAATTATTATCCTTTCTTTTTAGAAACACCCCTGGGATTCTGAACACCTGGAATGCCACCGTCCTCATATCTTCCTGATGAAGGGAAGGGAGGGAGAAAAGCATTGGGGTAGCAGTAGACCTGGTCCTGATATGGGCTGAGACCAAGTCACTTCCATCCTCCAGGCCTCATCTGTGAAACACTGGAGAAGCTAGGATGATACGTACTTTATGGACTCACGTGTTCCATCAGCACACAGGTCATGAGTGCAACTGTATAGCAGACAGGGACAGGGCATATGACAGCAGCAGAAAGGACACATTCTGAGTTCGTGGAGATTACCGCCTGGGGAAAGGGGTGTGGCAGGGGATAAACTGACAATCACACAGTTATAAACCATGATGCCAGATTTTTTTTTTTTTTTTTTTTTTTTGCAGTACGCGGACCTCTCACTGTTGTGGCCTCTCCCGTTGCGGAGCATAGGCTCCGGACGCGCAGGCCCAGCGGCCATGGCTCACGGGCCCAGCCGCTCCGCGGCATGTGGGATCTTCCCAGACCGGGGCACGAACCCGCGTCCCCTGCATCGGCAGGCGGACTCTCAATCACTGCGCCACCAGGGAAGCCCTATGATGCCAGCTTTGAAGGAACATTCTAGGGTGCTATGACAGTACCCTTTCCTGAGCATTTTTGTAATTTGGGGGAAATCTGGCTGAGGTTTGACCCCAAAACAGAAACTGCTTTTGTTCATTGTTTATTCATTCACTGATTCATTCCTTTCACAAATTATAATGAACACTTATCTTTTGGAGTAATAGCTTTGCATTTTGCGTCCCCCAAGGAAAGTATAAATTGTAGCTGACACGAAATGGGACTGGGAACCAGTTTATTTGTTCAAGAGAAATTTGACATGTGCTACTGTGTGCCAGGTAATAGGAACATGAGTACATAGGGCAAAAAGCAATGGTGTCTGTCCTCAGTGAATTCTCTGGGGGTGCCATGAGACCTAAGTATTGCGGGGGTGGGGAGCAAGGTGGACTAGGGTGAGACCACTGGGGTTTGAGCTTGCGCTTCAGCACACAAGAGTGTGGACCTGAGGAGAATTTGGGGACGTTCTGTAGCCTCACTGTTCTCGTCTGTATATAAAATAAGAACATTTCTGGGGATTATTATCCACTGTTCTGAGCACTATGCATGCATCATTTCATTGGCCCATAAAACAGCCTTATGAGGTGGTACTTTCCTGTCTCCATTTAACTGATGGGGAAACGGATGCTCAGAGAGGAAAAGGGTTGGTGGCACCACAGTACTGCAGAGGGTTCTCCCTCCCGTATTCCCATAAACAGGACAGGCACGTAACAGGAACCTTGGAACCATCAGGCAGAGGGGTCTCCAAACATTTCTGATCCTTCATCTCTCTCAGTAGATAACATTAGACATGTCTTTATCCATCATGTTTGTTTAAAAGCATAGGTGTGTTCTACCATCAGTCTAAATAGCAAATACTAGAAAAGATTAACTTCTTATCTTGGATAAAATTAAATGTAAATAGATTAAGTATTAAAGTAAGTATAAAGTTGCTACCTGCCCCCCCCAAACTTACTGAGCACTTGGAGACCACTTGCCCATAGTGTCTTATAGGGGAGGGAAGGTTTTGCCCAAGGGTGACATGGGGCAATATCAAGAGATATTTTTGGTTGTCATAATTGGTGTGTGTGTTACTGGGGGTAACTGGCATAATTGGGGGTTACTGGCATCTAGTGAGTAGAGGCCAGGAGTGCTATAAAACACCTGACAAGACACAGGACAGCGGCCCAAATGTCAGTGGTGCCCAGGTTGAAAAACCCTGGCTTGGACCCTAAAACTTGGACTGAAATTAGGTACGTGTGTGGTCTCAGAGTATGAATCTGGGCTCTGCCACTAGTTGACGACTGTGGGCACATCACTTAAACTCTGACCTCTAGTTTTTTCAACTGAAAACGGGGTTAATAATGCCACTGTGGGGAGGTGATGGCTTTAAATGACATCCTTTCTGTGCGAAAGGCCAAGCGTTCATTCTCATCTTGTTCCACTGCCCAGCTCCTCAGTGAAGCTGACTGATTTCCCAGGGTGTCTGGGGAGGGTAGGCTGAGAGCCACTGGGGGTTTTGGGAGCCACAGAAGCACCCTAAATGCTGAACATCCAGTCCACTAGGGTTGAAAACTTCCAACACCAGGTTTCGGTCGTTTCAAGACCTGAGGCAGAGTCCAGGCCAGAGCGTGAGCTCTGTGTGTGTGGAAGAGGTAAGTTCCCATCTACCTATAGCACTGCTATCTTCTCCAGCTCCAACCTCCTCCCTGAAACTTTCCTGTTTCACCTCCTGGGAATCTCTCTGTCTTTTCTTTGCTTCCTTCCTTCTCATGAACAAACTTCAGACACCATGACACAGATACAACACAGTCCTGGGCATCTCTGGCAAACAGACATATAAATAAACCTTTATAGTCGGTGTCCTGGTACAGATGGGACACCAGGAAGGAGGTGGCCACTGCTATCTGAGAATGGAGGGGGATCTGGGAAAAGGGTTCTCAGAGGGGGTTGCTGGAGCTGCAGATACCCTCCCCCCACCCCTAGTTAACCTCTAACCAGGTTAGATGCTTCTGCTACCAGAGAGTCAGTAGGCTGCAGGCATCGCATGGTCAGGGAGTCCTATTTTGCTCCCTGATGTAGCCTCAAGGTCTAGAACAGTGCCTGGCACATCGTGGACACTCAATACATACTTGTGGAATGAATAAAGAGTATTTTAAAAGATGTCTAGAAATTTGCCAAACGGGCCTGGGAGGGAAGAGAAGGGAAGGGCATCCCCAGCACAGGGAACAGAATGAGCAAAGGCAGGTAAGTGATGAGAATTATGAAGGATACAGGAGGAAATGATGGGGTTGGTTAGTTAGCTGGGCAGATGGGACCACACAGGGGCTGATAGTAGTGACCTTTGTATGTGCATGACAAGGCATTTGAAGTCATCTCAGGATCAGAGGACTTTACAGGGAAGGGGCGGATGAAGAAGGAAAGTGTCTGGAGAGAGCATGACTGCATTCACTCAACAACATTTACTGAGCGCCTGTGAAGTCCTAGGCACCGTGCTGGCCTCTGGTTCTTGAGAAGCTTATTGAGCTGGCCCAGAGGGGAGACAGAGGGGACCAGAAACAGTGGGGATGCAGCTCAGGAGATAGACTCACATGTCACTGAGTACTTGCCAGCGGCCTGCACTGGGGGTGGGTTGGGAGGGGGGCTGCTAGGGAGAAGGACCAGTTAAAGAAGACTCTGGACTCTAGTTTTAAACCATGGGAACTGCCGGAATGCTGGAGTCATCGATAAAAACAGAGGCTACAAAAGAAAGAGTTCCAGCAGAAAGGGGACTTTTCGTGAGCCTCAGTTATTCTTTTTAATATTAACATCATCATGACCACATACCAGCCATGTACTAGGGGCTTTAGGTATCCATTTCACATTTAGTTTACTCCTTATAACAGTTCTGCAAAGGAGCTATTATCTCCCCTATTTTACAGATGGGGAAATTAAGGCACAGAGGTTAAAGGATTTGCCCAAGGTCATGGAGATAGGCAGGGGCTGGGAGACGTGGTGATGTTATTGATTCTAGGACAATTGACTCCAAACCCACTCCTTTCTCCCTCCACCAGCTCAAAGAAGGAGGCCTCCTGGCTGCCAGCCTTAATCCTGAAATGTCTAAACTGCCTCTTCATGACCATCGAGGCTCCCTGGGCCTGAGCTGGGGCTACAAGGGCAGGAAGCCTGCATTGTTCTCAGGACTGGTTTATTCCCCACAGACCGTTCGCTCAATTGAGCCTTGAATAAAGGTTAAAGCCAACTTTTGCACTTTAGTCAGGAGGTTCCTTCTCATAAATGTGAAATCTTAGTCTAAATGAGGCTGTACCAATCTCTAAAATAGGGACAATCAATAACGCATCTCGGGATTGTCCAGGGGATGAGGTGAGTACTGCATGGAAAACACCTGCATTTTGCTTCTTCTCAGTAAGAGCTTCATACAGGGGCAAGGCAGTGGGGTGGGTGGTCGAGCTCCCAGGCTCCCTGGAAGCAGTTTGCTTGCATTCAAACCCCAGTTCCATCACCCAGTGTACTAGATGTGAGATTCTGGGCGGGTCTTAACCTCTTAGTGCCTTGGTTTCCCCATCTGCAAAATTGGTATAATAACAGAACCTACTACGCAGGGTACTTGTAGAGACCAAATGAGTAGAGATTAAAGCCATGAAGCACTTGGAACACCGCCTCTGACCTCCTTGCCCCTGGAGGTCTGGATCCTGGTCAAGCAGAATCCCCTCAAGGACTCCTGCCTCAAGCTGTTCTCAGAAACCGGTCCCTCCGTGATGAGGAGTTGCCGAGAGCAGGCTTGGATAAAGAGGAAGTGAATAGCATGGGAGGAGGCTTGGATTCATTCTTCTCCAACATTTTACTCGGCACCTCATTTGGACCGTGTCAAACGCTTACGTGCTAGGGACCTTCCAGGTCTCACCTCCTGTCACTCACTCCAAGTGCCCACCATGTATTCTCATTCCGTCGAGCCTTTGCGCCTGCCAATGCTTCTGTCTGAAACACCTTTCTCCTTCTTTTGGGCCATCAAAAGCCTTCCATGCATGGATCTCAGCTCAGTGGCCCTTGCTCTGGGAGTCCCTCCTCAAGGTTCTGGCCGCTCTCACCTCAGATCTTGGGAGGGATGACCCTCCTCCTTGTTCTGTAACACCGGGTGCAGCTCTCATATGGGGGCTGCAGCTCCAGGCTGTAGGTGGCCGAGTCTGTGCCAGCATCCAACTGCCTTTGCCACATGTCACCATGCACCCGTTACATGCCAGGCACTGGACTGGGCTCTTGGAACACAGGGGTAAGCCAAACAGGTGTGTGTCAGCCTTTGCAGGGCTGGTAGCCCGGTGGGGGAAATAGGCCAATGCTCAGGACCATCTGGATGGCCATTGGCGGCAGAGGGGAGGACAAGGGCTGTGACTTGGGAAGTGCAGCAGGGCTTTGTGGAGCAAGCAATAGTAAACGAAGGTATATTTAGGGGGGGACTAGAGGGGAATTGACTAAAGGGGAAGGCAGTGTCCCAGGCAAAGGAAGCAGCTTGTGCAAAGGCCCGGGGTGAGAGGAAGCTGGGTGTGCTCAGGATGGCACAGGGGTTGGCAGGGCCAGGGCTGCAAGACGACTCTGGAAGGCGAGCCCCAATGGACCCCTTGACCACGAAGGGTTGCATGAATCCTTCCTCCCTCTCCCACTCATCTGTGGCTCCAGGTGGCTTTGAGGACAGTCCCCTGTGGCAGTTAACAGCCTGGCCTTGCAGCCAGCAAACCCAGGTTTGATTTGAGTGACCTCAACAATCTGCTTAACTGTTCTGGGTCTTACTACATCTTTTAAATGGGAACATTAATGGCCACCACCTCCCAGGGTTTGGGAGAAGACTATATAACTTGATAGAATAAGCATGGTCTCTGGCACATGGGAAGAGCTTAACCACGTGACTGTCATTGTAGCGGTGACAATAACATCTGATATTATTGTTTTCTCTATTATCCTCATCCTTATTTCTATGACTGGCTCTGAATCATTTCTGCCTCTCTCATGGCGGGCACAGAAGCCCCCTGTTACCTGCCCAGCTCTTGGTCCTGGGGAAGGAGCAGGGAAGATGGGCAAGGGCCATGGTCCTAGAACAACACTTGCCCTCTACAGCTGTGCACAGGCCAAGCTATGAGATGTCTGTGGCTACGTGGACTCTTCTGGCAGATGCACTGGGCGCAGGAAGTGGATGCGGTGTGAACACCTCAGCCTGGCCGGGAAAGCTGCCCGTCAGCCAGGTTCCCTCTTCCCCTTGCATGGAATTCTCTTTCTTGGGGGAAGAGCTGGCCCTCTTAGGGTTGGCTGTTCTCACGGTCCCTGTAGGATGCCGGGACACCTGCTGTGGTGGTAATTCTTTTTTTTGTGGTCATTCCCATCCCATCGATGTTTCTGCTCTCTCTGTTTGCTCTGAGTCCCAGAGGGCTAACCCCTAAGAATGGCATCACCCAGACTCCCCGAGACCGTAAATTCTAGCTGAATCTGGCCACAGGGAATCTGCAGCAGGGGAAAGGAGTGTGGGAGGAGAAAGAGATCAGGTGTCCATCCCTCCCTCTGTGTGCTCCTTCCTTCCAAAGTCTGGCATTGGCTGTGACCCAGAGAGCCATAGCACTGAGGCTGCTCCCCCTTAGTGCCAGCTCTCCAGCCTCCCAGAGCACATGTTCCTTCTCTTCCCTTGACCCCTAGAGTGGCACGGGCTTCCCGTTGCCCTACCCCCAGGGTGCTTTGACCTCTCTTGCTGGTTTCCTTAACCCTGCCCTCCCCACAGAGTCCTGCCATTAGAGTATTTGCTGCTCAGCCCTTCTGTGTGCAATTTGCTTCCTGCCATGATTCTGGTCAGTGATACCACGGAGGCTCCCCACGATTCCTCAAAGAGACCTGCCGTAGCCAAGAGCCCGGCACTAGTCTGTTCCTCTCCTCAGTTGCCCATAACCTTGCTGTCTTCCAAGAAGGCAGGATGAGGTCCCATGTGGGCCCCCGTCCTGAAGGGACTGGAGCTGCCTGGCTTCCCGAGGCCCCACTGGTCTGCACACGGGGCTGCAGAGGAAGCCAGGGCCCCATCGAGGAGGGCCTCAGGGGCCGTAATGGAGGATTTGGGATTTTACTATAACAACAGTAAGTCATGACAGATGCTTGGGCTGGGGAGTGCCATAATCTGAGTTTTAATTGTAGAGGATTTATCCTCTGTGAGGTTCTAGGGGATGGACTGTAGACCCTGAGAAGTTATCTGGGAGGCTGGTGCAGTAGGTCCCATGTAATATTATGCACTGCCACCCTCAGAGCCGTCTGCCACCTCCACCATGAAGCCTCAGCTGACCACCCCATGATGAATCAAAGTCTCCCTTCCATTGTGTGCACAAAACTTTGTTATGGTCATGCTCACAGCTGGCTTCTGTGACCTTCTCCTCCTCTCCAGAGTGAGTTCCTGGGCTCAGAGCCCACTCATTCCTAGGGTCCTGAGCCCAGCACAGGGTAGGTAAAGCAGGTCCTGCACACCGCTGAACTGGTTGGTACTTGCCAGTTCAAGTGCCTTTGAAGGTATGTCCTGTCATAACATTATCAATGAATAACGGAGGTCTAATGTCAGATCACCTGCCTGCATCACCTTATCAAACATCTGACAAACATGGGCTCCGTGCTTGGTGATTTTCCATGTGTGATGTCTTGTCAATCCACACACCAGCCTTGGGCACAGGCAGGACAGTCCCCATCTGACAGTGTGGAAACAGAGGCTCAGGGAGGTGGTCTAAATCGTTGCCCAGCTTGTGAGCAGCAGAGCCGGGATGCAAACCCGGCTCTCTCTGTCTACCAAAGAGGGGAATGCGAAAACATCTGTTGGAAGAATTAGGCCAAGCCTGCTGAGGAACCTGGGCCTGCAAAGACACATTTGAATAATAACAAATCAGTGCAAGTTCAACATTAATGATGTCTAGCTTCACACACTCTAGAGGCATCAACCATCACCCACGGCCAGGGCAGAGAAGATGTGCCCTGAGTCTGTTCCCTCACTGTTAGCTGTGGGCTTTATACAACCACTTCACAGCAACTACTCACTTTCAACAGCCTCTTCTAAGAAGCCTCCTGGACCTTCCAAGTCTTGGCTAGGCACGTTTTATGTTTCTATGTAGTCCTCATAACTACTTATACACACATACAACATGCAAATACCACACGCACACATAAGCATATGTGTATGTGTATATATATATATATATATATATATATATATATATATACATATATTTATATAGAGCCTTGAGAATTCTGGAGACACCTCAAGGAGGGCCTGAGAGGTGTCTTCTCCTATGAAGAAGGTTGCAATGGCGGTGAGGGTGTAGGCTCTTTTTGAATGGCCCTGAGTGGGAAGGGCTGATGGGTGGAAGCTCCAGAGAGACCACTGTTAGATTCCCTTTAGAGTAGGTCTAAGGAAGAACTTTCTAGTGGTGAGCATTTCTACAGGAGGCAGCAGGCTGCCCTGAAACCCTGTAAGCACAGGCTGGAGAGAAGCCACAGAGGACACCGCACTTCAGATGGACCAGGAAGGGGATAAGACTGGATGCGTCCTGACAGATGGGAAGATCTGTTATGAAAACAGAAACCTCCACTGATTAATTTCCTACAAAGCGCTTGGCCCATCACGTGCGTGAATTCATTTAATCTTTACCTTAGCCTGTGAGGTAGGTATAATCCAGTTCATGGATGTGGAAACAGTGTTCAGAGAGTTAAGTCACATGCCTGGGAGATTTTGGCAGAGGCATGATCTAAATATGAGCTGAGTCTGACCCCAGAGCTCCCCTATTAAGCCCACTGCCACCACCGCCCCCAGGATTTAGGTTCATACAGGCTACACCTGCGTCACCAGCACAACTTTATTTTGTTTTGTTTCCATATGCCTCAGGTTCTCCTCCAGGGTTCCTACCTCTCTGACGCTAGCCTAGCAGGCAGGCCATCAGATACAGTAGGTTCTGGAAGAGCGGAGGCCTGGCCTGGGTCATTGTTTCCAGATTGCTTGCTCCCTCCCCAGCCTCCCTGTGTCTCCTTCTAGGAGGAATCCATCATTTATCAGCTGGTTACTGGACCTCTGTACATATTTATGGATCCACACGGCCTGGGGGCGGTAAGCAGGTGACATGAAACATGACAGCTACAACTGAGAGAGGGTTCAGAATGGTCTGTGGCTTCAGTTTCAGGTCTGATGAAAGAAAAAAAAAATCTAAACCCAAACCCAGCAGGCTGCCTGCCAGAGTCTGTGAAATACGGTCCAAGCTAAAGCCAGTGTCGGCCAAGAGGGAAATTACAGGCCTTAAATGGGAGACAAGTCTGCACAAAACTTCCAGTTGTGTTTGGCATAAGTTTGTTTGCATACATATGTGTTTATGTAGATGTGTTTTTCAAAGTGCGTCTTTTATTTATGTATGTATTTAGCCCTAAGACCCTTTTTAAAAACAGTGTAGAAACTGTACTTTAAAATACTTTAGCCCCGGATGATATTTGGGGTAATTCCATTTAGTTTAGTTAAAAGTCAGCCAGGGGCTTCCCTGGTGGCGCAGTGGTTGAGAGTCTGCCTGCCGATGCAGGGGACACGGTTTGTGCCCCGGTACGGGAGGATCCCACATGTCGCGGAGCGACTGGGCCCATGAGCCCTGGCCGCTGGGCCTGCGTGTCTGGAGCCTGTGCTCCGCAATGGGAGAGGCCACAGCAGTGAGAGGACCATGTGCCGCAAAAAAAAAAAAAAAAAAAAAGAAAAGTCAGCCAGTATTTACTGACAGCCTATTTTGTGCCAGGTACTGTGTTCAGCTCTGGGGTCTAGGGATGCAGAAGGCACTATCCTGTCCTGAAGCAGCTCATCGTCCATCATGGCTATTTTAAGGGATGTGGCTTAAAGTGGCTACTTTAATACCCACTGCTGTGTTCCTATATGCCTTGATATTGCTAGGTATCATTTAATGGAGCTAGGTTTTTCAACCGTATAAACACAGGCAATCTTTCATTTACTTAATTTTTGTAAAACAAAGATTTGTGATTTCTGTGTCATGACTGTGTTTGACAAAGGAGATAGAAGAAGCAATAAGACTGTCTTTGAGAGCAGAGATGATTTTAACTTCCTTTTTACTTCCCATCACACCTAGTAGGTACTCAAGAAATACTTGCAGAGCTAGCCAGGCTTAGCTGTACTCACTCATGGAGGTGTATTAGTCAGGTATTGCCACAATAATGCTAGGTAACAGATTGCCGAAGACTCAGTTGCTTACAACTAGAAGTATTTTTTCTCACTCATGGGTTTGAGGGGTAGCTGGATGGCTCGAGTTCTGGCTACAGGTTCAGTGGGGTTGTGGGTCAGGTGTGGGTCTGTTTCATTTGTCTCATTCTGCGGGCCAGGCTGAAAGGTAGCCTCTGGTTGCTCTTCTCATGGTAAATGAGCGAGTAAGCAGACAAGAACATGATGAAACAGGTTATGTCTCTTGAAATCTCATCCCAGAACTACCATGCTGTCATTTCCCCCTTTTGCTCAACATTCCTTTGCCCATGACAAAGCCCAGTATCACTGGGCAGGGAAATACATTTGCCCACTTTAATGAGAGGCCCTACAAAGTCAAATGCAAAGGGTATAATTCTAATACAAAGACAGCATGAAAATTTGGAGAAAGGTACTGGGCTTTGGAGGTAGACTTGATTCCAAATTTGAGTTATTTCTTACCTGCTTTGAAGACTAGGGAAATCACTTAATTCTTCTGAATCTCTTTCTTTCCCACATACTGAGCGCTCACAATATGCTGGTCACCAAGCTAAGTATTTTACGAACATTGCTGTATGTAAGGTAGGTAAGGTAGGTATTCAGCCCCCATTTAATGGATTAGAAAACTGAGATTGAGGGAGGTAACAGACATGTCCAAAGTCACATGTGTTCAGAGTTTCATGCCGGGCTTATACATACCACTTCTTCTTAATTGAAAGAAGGTGTGTATACTGTCCGCCATATAGAGGAGAGGGTGCTTGTTTCAGGTGAATTTCCATCTTTTTTTCCCCTTATAGTATCTTGGAACCTCCCAGGACACTGAACTTTTACTGTCTGATGAACTCTTCCCAAGGGTTAACCAGCTGATGTGACTGGCTACCACCACCCAAGTTTCAAAGTTCATTGTGGTTAGAAAAAAGTAAGGGCTATTATTAGCAGCAATCGGAGGGCAATCACACTTCCCAGTCATGAGTCTTCAGGAGGAAGGACACTTGAAGCAAAGCCTGGATGGCATTGGTGGTGCAACGTGTTTGGTGCAGAGGGGAGTTTCGTAATCGCCATGCCTGTCAGGTGATGCCGAGGTCTCTGCTCCCCAGATATCTTTCCACTCTGGGGCCAGCTGCTTTGACATCACTGGGGAAGGACAGACGGCAGCTTCTCTTTTGCAAGACTTGATTCATGGGGCATGGAAGATACTAGCAAGAGCAAATCTTGGATCAGACAGACCTGATTTGAATCAAGGCTGTGCCTCTGACTGGTTGGGTGGCCTTGCCCTCGGCAGCACTGTTTCTTCTGCCTGCACGACCCCTCCTTCTCAGGGCCAGCTGTCTGCCTAAATGTCCTGTCATCCAGGAGGTCTTCCCTGACCCTCTCCAGCCCTTTGCTCCCTTAACACCCCAGACACCCCCAGGCCCTTCACTCAGGTTATCCTATTGCTTGCTTCATTCACTCTCTGCTACTAGAATACCTGCTCTGAGATAGCAAGCCCTGACTCTTGTTACCCACAGAAATTCTCCTTCCTTCCTAGTGCCCGGGGCATAGTAGCCACTCTAGGAACATTTATTTATCTGATGAATTCAATAATAAATTATTAAGAGCAGGCCATTTCTTCATGACCTTTCTGTGGTGGATTCAATATTGTCCGGGCTGTGGAAGTCACTAGGCTCTAAATCCTTGCCACTCCAAGTGTGATACTTGAATCCGCATCGCCTGGGAACTTGTAAGAAAAGCAGCGTCTCAGGCCCCACCCTAGAACTACTGAATCAGGAGTCGCATTTTAACCAGATCTCAAGCAATTTGTGTACACATTAAAGTTTGAGAAGCGCTGTCCTAAACAGCTTTAGGCTACTTCTAGAAATCAAATCTAAGTGTGGACTCTTGCTTTGAGATATTCAAAGACTGCCCCAGCCTCTAAAGCCAGCTCCATTAGCAGAAGCAGCCTGGTAGTCTTAAGTGTGCAGACCCTGAGGGGGTACTTCTTGGACAGGACTGCCACTGTTGGGGTGGATAGGTTACCTGTTTGTTAAGCAAACAATTGCCTGAGTCCTTCTGGTGACTAGTTTCAGGAGCATGCTGGATGCCCCATGGTCCCCTGGGGGATTTTCCATTAACTCTCTAACAGGGACACAGGGATGGGCCAATGCTTGGTGTCTGGTCTCACTGTAGATCTGTGAGGCAGGCAGCATAATCTCCACTTTATGTGGGAGGAGGCTGAGGTCCAGCGAGGGGAAGTCACTTGCCCATGGCCACATAGTCGGGGAAGAGGTTCAGTGGGGACGTTCTCTTTGCTCCAAGCTGACTCTCCAAGGAAACTGCCCTTCTAACTCTGACAGTAAAACCTCTGTCTTATTCCACATTCTGTTCTTAACTCCTCTTCATACAGGACGAACTACATTCTCTGAACCATGTGAACTGGCTCTTCTCCATGCTCCTGACCTCATCTTTTAATACGTATGTCCACGGCTCCCTCTGTTCTAGCCACACTGGCCTGCTTTCTGTCCCTTGAGTACACAAATGCTGGTACCCACGCCAGGACCTTTGCACTTCCTCCTGCCTGCAGATCTCCAGATCTCTCTGTTTGCCTGTTTGCCTTCTTCTCATCATTCAGGTCTTGCTCAAATGTCACTTCTTCAGAGAGTCTTTCACCAACCACCCCAGGGAAAGTCATCCTTTCCACCCGCCTCTCCACCCCAACCAACCATCACTCTCATTCCCATTATTTTATTTTTTTCATAGTACTTAGTTTATCCAATATTACCATGATAATTTGTTCACATGCTCTCCCCACCCCTCCTTCTCCCTCCGTTAGAGTGGAAGCTCAGTGAGGACAGGGGCCTTGTCTGGTTAGCTGCTGTATCCCCAGACTAGAACAGTGCCTGACACATAGCAGGGCTCAATGATATTTGTTGAAGGTATGAACTTGGGATCATATTGAAAGTTACAACACAGAGTAGATGAAGCATGGATTTTGCCATCTGATAGACCTAATTTTGAGATCCTAATTCAATTTCATGACCTTTGGCAATTCTCACTTAGCTATGTGAGCCTCAGTTTCCATATCTGTGAAATGGGGATAACAACCCAACTCAGAGAGATGGTGAGGATCACATAAAGTCATTTATGAGATAGAATTGGGCATAATTCAGATCTTCAGTAAATGTTAGGAAACTCCTCAAACCCGCTCTACCCCTCACATCCTGAGCCTTAACCATGACTGAACTTTTTATTGTTCCTCTGAGCACATCAGCCTGGTTCTCACCTCCAGGTCTTTGTTCATGAGGCACTTTGTCTGTACTGCCCTTCCTTCATCTTTGACTGTCTGCAAGTACTTACTCATCTTTCAGAATTCTCAGTAAAGTCTCCTGCTCCCCAGGAATCTCTATTCTCTGCATCCTGATAGGACCTCCCCCAAACATCTAGTCAGAGCCCCTGTGACACTGTGGCATGATTTCACACCTGCATTGGGAGGTGGGCATCTCCTCTCCTCCTGACAGGTGGGAAGCCAGTGCAGGTCCTGACATAAATTCACTGGAGTGGTAGAGTCATTGCGATAAAGAAGTGTATTCGAATTACCCATGGACTACAATTGATTTTGACCCTGTCTCTGAATCTAAGCTCCATGAGGCAGGGCAGTGTCTGCTTTTCTTACTGCCAGTACATGTCACTTGCTCAGCCCTTTGGAAGTAGGCATCTGATAAGCATGTGTTTCTTCTCTGACTTGTCTGGGTCTCAACTGAAAATGTTAACAATGGTAGGCATGACTTTTTGAAATCTTTTTGCTTTGCTCTGCCTGAGTCAGATATAAAAGGAAAACAAAGTGAAGCAGAAAGGGATGGAGGGGACCCTCATCCTCTTGTTTGAACGTGTAAAAGCCCAGATTTGGGATGTCAGCTTGGGGAAGCCATCTAATTCCTGGGTTCAGAGTGAGTCTGATTTCTGCTTTCTATGAGAGCAAGGCCCGTTGTCCACTTGGGCTGTGGCATTACTGAATTGAATTGCCCTGTTATAGCCACATCATCCCTCTGTGGCATGCCTATGGTGACGCAGAGTCTCTACACACACCCACCTAGTGGGCACAGAACCCCAGCCTGTGCTCTTCTGTTTCTAGTCTTGGCTAAGTTAGCCTACAGAGATGGAATTTGCAAACCAATCTCTGCCTGTGGTCTGGTTTATAACAGACCTGTTCCCTAAATGGTGTGGGGTGAGGCATGGTGCTGAAGCATTTCTGGGACAGTCTGATCCAGGTTGAGTGGAGAGGGGCAGTGAGTGGAGGGCCTACCGTGTAAGAGACATTTTGTATACATGATCCTTAATTCTCACAATGACCTTTATTATGCTCTACAGATGAGGAAGCTGAGGCCCAGAGGAGTCAAACGAGTCCCCACAGGCCCACAGCCGGTATGGAGGAGAGCCTGTTGCTTTGTCTTCCAGTCCAGATTCAAGGTTAGAGCCAAGGAAGTCCAGGTTAGCTACCAAGTGCCTTGACTGAAAGGTCACATCTCCTACACCCCTGATAAGTGGCAGACCTGGGATCCAAACCGGGTCTGCCTCACTCCCAAACTCTAAGCTGCCTGCTAACGCACACCAGCTCCAACTCCCTCTTTGTCATAATTGAGCGAGCAATTTGCCTGAGGTCACATGAAGAATTAGAGGCCGCGCCACACACACATCGTCTCTGCCTGAGACCACACCACCCGTCCTCCCTCGGCATTGCCCTGGGAAAGGGCTTCCCGAGAATGGTCTCAAGGATGACTTCTGATCCCCGGCTGGCCCAGGCTTCTTATGAAGCCGAATGAGTCACTTTGGGGAGGCTGGTGGCCCCTCCTCTGCAGCACTGTTTCTGTGTTTAGTCTGATCTGCCTCCAGGGGCAAGATGATGAAACGGAGGATGGCCTTGGACAGCTTCTGTCACTTGCATGCCAATCTGTCCTC
Source organism: Delphinus delphis (assembly GCF_949987515.2). Taxonomy (NCBI): domain Eukaryota; kingdom Metazoa; phylum Chordata; class Mammalia; order Artiodactyla; family Delphinidae; genus Delphinus; species Delphinus delphis. The sequence goes on from NC_082683.1 coordinate 49,611,098, forward strand.
GTGTTTTCCTTTTGCCAGAGGGTCTCCAGAGCTGGGCTAAAACCCATGAGCTCAACACTGGAGGGAAAGAGAGCTTATCTGCAACTCAAGCTGCAGAAAAGGAATAGTCAAGGGGACTGGATGACTTCCCCAGAAAGCCAGGCTGAAAAGTCCTTCCGGTCTCTATCAGGGGAGTCACAGTCCTGGAAAGATTCTTAGAAAGCCTAAGTAATTGCAGCTTAAAGGCTGGAGTCAGGTCTATGATCCAGCTCTGCTCTGCCTCTTCCCACTACTTCCCGTACTAACTCAGCATGGTGGTGATTTTAAAATGAGATATGTGTCATACGCCTGGTCTAAAGAAGATAAGCAATAAATAAAGAGCTGTGTGTGTGTGTGTTTTCCCCTCTTACATCCTCATTTTATAGACAGAGAAAGAAGAGCTAGAGGCAGACGTTGTGATGCACACAGACACTTGGGAGATAGCGACAGAGCCGAGTGGGAACGCTTGTCTCTGGCCTCCCAGGCCAGAGTTCACTTAGCATCACAACCATAAGGATGACACTTTTTAAACATATCCCTAAATTAGAATTGGGATTCCATGGCCTAGAGGCCACGGAAGCATAAAGAAAGATAATTCTCAGATAGCATAGGGTGGATACACTAAAACGAAATTGTTCTTCAAGCATTGCAGCATCTGAAAAGCCCTTTGAGGTAGAATTCTTGTATGCTCAGGGCAGTAGGCCTATGGCCAGACTTGATCCTTTTCACCCAAGGGACAGTTAAGCTCAGCACTGTCCTCGTGCCCATTCCACTCCCAAGACCAAAGGATTTCAGCCAGGTGTGGTCCAAGAGAAAGTCAAGGGCAGAACACCGGCACATTGTGTACGGGCCCTGGAGCCAGCTGGGGCACCTTTATCTATAAGATAAGGACTGTGAATGAACCTTATAAACCATGAGTTAACTTTAGTAATTTTGTTGCTATTACAATGGACTGTTCCCGAAATAACCTTATCCCTCAAGGCCCAGGGCCTTTTCGCTGGTCTCTGAGACCACGTTAGAGGATGACTCTTATATCACAGCACAATATAAGGATGGAATCTGCTAAGCATATCCCTAAACTGTTAATTTGAGGGAAGTGACATTCATAATTAAGAATCAGAGATAGAGCCCCAGCATCCTTTGGTGCCTTCTGAACATAAATAAAAGGCTCAGGCATGGCTCTGGTCATCTTACTGACCTTCAGGTCTCTGTTCAAATGACCCCTTCTCAGTGCAGCCCACCCAAATTAAAATTGCAAAGTTGCCACCAACATACTCTATCTTCACTCCTTGATTGACTCTTCATCTTCACACTTACTATCATGCAACATGCTGCATATCTTACTTACTTTGTTATTGCCTGTGTTCCCCCAGTATTTATTTAACAATACTCATATGCTCTAAGTGCTTTAGAAATATCAGCTTATTCAGTCCTCAAAACAACAGTAAAGGGAGATACTATACTTGCCTCTCTATTCAGATGAAGTAACTGAGGTACAGAGAGGTTAGGTAACATGTCAAAAGTCACACAGCTTGCAAGTGGCAGGGTTAAGATGCGATCTCAGGAGTCTAGCTCCCGAATCCCTGCTCACACCCACCACGCTGTTCCACCCATAGGATGTGAATCACACAGGGGCAGGGCATTGCCTTTTTATTCCCGGTGCCTAGAGTAACACCTCACACACCATGGTACCCAGTGGTTATCTGTTGGATGAATGGTTGGTGAAATGGTGCTTCTACCATTCCATTGCTTTCAAAGCTGTTCTCCATGAACCAAATCTGTGGATCACAGGAAGGCAGTGGGGCAGGTAGAAAGATCACGGGCTTTGGTGTCAGAAAAAAAGGGGACCACAGTCCTCACTCTGTCAGTCACACATATAATATTACCTGAGCACGTGACCTTAACAAATTCATCGAACTTCTCTGAGCCTTGGTTGCCTCATCTTTAAAATGGGGAGAACGGTTTGTTCCTTATAGGGTTCTGCGTTACAGTGAAGGTTCAATGTAGATAAAGCTCTAGGCCCAAAGCAGGTACTCAGTGAATATCAGTTCTCTCTTTCCTTGGGAAAGATGGAGGAAAGCATAGTGAAACTCCATCTTCCTTTTGCTAAGCAAGCTCTTACTTTTCCAGAATGAATATATTAGGGTCAGGGTACTGGGAAAGCAAAGAAGACTGGGAGATGGAAACATTTCACTTTTCCCTTCTATTGCAATTAAGACTGGAACAACTTCAGTCAAATCAGCAGTATATTTCTTTTGATTCTCAGATAAAGCCGTATTGACGTCACTTTTTTTTTTCTTCTGTTACCTTATTAAATTTGGTTGCCTATAACATAAAACACTGGCTCTTCAGAAGTGGTTTCCACCATATTATTGAGCGGGCGGGACGATTTCAATCTATCTTCCACCAGAAAACAAAGTCTGCTTTAAATTAGAGAGAACAAAGTTGTACATCTGATGTTGAAGTTTCCCATTCTTCCTAATTTGTAGGCAGAGCTTTTAAAACTCTAAATATTTGTCTTACTTCTAAGACTGTTTTCTTCAAGTCTTAGGGATTCTGCTGTGAAACCAACCAAGAGTCCTGGACTCAGGCTAAGTTGGGTTGTGGTGCTTGGAAGCTGCTTCTGCTTTCTGGATTCGGGGAGTGCCTTGACAGCAGATGGCATTGGAAACTTCCACAAACTGCCACCAGACAGAGGTCTCTCCTTCTGTATGGGGAGGTCCAGGGTTCAAGATCCTCCGGCATGTGCTCTGTTCTCTTTCCTGGATCCTCCTTTTTCTCACCGTGTGAATCTCGCATGGCACTACACTGAATTAACTAGCTCTGCACTGGCTTTGCACATGCTGTTTCTTCTTCTTGGAATACCCTTCCGTCATATCCTCTGAACTCAGAAATCTCCTACTTAATCCTCAAAACCCTGGGGCCTATGGTTGCCAGCTCTGTGTCCTTTCCTAGCAACTAACCCTTTTATGATCTTTAAATGTTCTTGTTTTTTTTTTTTTTTTATCTTGGAGCTCCTTCAGAGTAAGGGCGATGTTATTCATTTAAATATCTTCAGACCCTAGCATGGGGCCTGGCCTTGAACAAGTGCTCAATGAATGATAGATTTAAAGAACAGTGCTGATGTTTAAACTTTATGTGCAAGTGAACAGGGAGCTGGGTCCTTGGTGGCAAAAGCAGGAGGATGAGGGGTGTGTGGACAGCTTCCTAGGAGACCCCTTGGGCCAATCTTGTCCAGCCCCTGTGATTTTGCACACGAGAAAGTGTGAGCTTAGGGACATCCCCGTGGCTGCATGTGTAACTGGCAGGGCCGAGGTCTCCTGTCCCTAAGTCCAGTGCCCGCCTGTGACATCAGGATACCTCTTGTCCTCATGAGAAGGAGCTGCAGGAGGACACGGCTGGAGGAGTGGAGAAAGGCATCCTGGGACAAAATACTGGGAGTGAGCGACTATCATGGGAGCATGGCCTGCCATCTCGGCTGCAGGCTGCCTGGTGACTTGGAGGATGCTGCTAAGAAGAAAGCCGGGGGAGGACGATGGGGAAGACCTCTGCAGTGGAGACTTGGGCTTCTCAGGCAAGACACACTGGCCTGAGTCAGCACGGGAAGCAGGAAAACGTGACACAGAGCCATCCCCAAACCAAAGGCTTCTGGCTCCTTGCAGCCAGGCATCTAGCCAGACATGAAGGAAAGGGGACATTGCAACAAATCTCTAGTAGGAGGAAGTGGTTTGCATTTCCTGCTTGAAGAAGGATGCTTCATTTAAATAGAATTCAGTAGAATTGCAGGGAAGGGGGCAGTATCCTCAGCCTTCCGCTTGGACCTTGAATTCTGCTTCTTGTAGAGAAGAAGGATTCAGAAATGGCCTTCCAGGGAGCCAGAGGGAGGTTTTGAGCAAAGACTCTCAACCAGGGTAGGAATGGATGTCACAGATTACATTTCCATCTATTGAGTTCTGTGCTAGGTACTTACCTCAGCTAGTCCTCCTGACACTCTCCCCAAGTCCTGGTAGAAACTCAGGTTTTCAGAGGGGAAGTGGTTTGCTGGAAAAGACACAGCAAAGCAGAGCCTGCACTCAGATCCACTCCCCAGACTGCTGCTGTATCAAAGTTTGCTCCCAAAGTCGACTGACGATCCCCAAATCCTTTGGACTTTAGTCTTAGTGAGCGTCTCTTGTCTGTGAGCTGACCGTCACCAGACCAGTCCCCTTCCATGCTTTGCAAATCTCAGTTTTGCCCAGCTCACCCCCTTCAGGAGACTCCAAGAAGATTAGACTATGAGTGTCTGAGGACAGGCTCTGGTTGAATTCAGCTGGTACCCACCCCAAAACCAGGAACCGAGTAGATGCTCTACAAGGGCTTCCTGCGCCAGGATCTTTCTGCCTATTAGCTCATTTCACTCTCACACCAAACCAATGAGGTAGTTTTATCATGCCCATGTTTGAGATGGGAAAGCTGAAAGTAATTTTCTCAGTTGATGGTCTGTTTAAAATAAAGGTGTTTCTGAGTATGGTATAGGTAAGAAGTATCCTATTTATTTGTACAGTTGTCCTTTGGTATCCATGGGGGACTGGTTCCAGGATTCCCGTGGATACCAAAATTTGTGGATGCCCAAGTTCCTTATACAAAATTGTATGGTGTTTGCATATAACCTACATAATCCTCCTGTATACTTCTCCTGTGTAGTAATCATGTCTAGATTACTTATAATAGCTAATACAATGTAAATGCTATGCAAATAGTTGCTAGCGTGCAGCAAATTCAAGTTTTGCTTTTTGGAACTTTCTGGAATGTTTTTTCCAAAAATTTTTGTCTGCCGCAGTTAGTTGAATCTGTAGATGTGGAACCCATGGGTGCGGACTGCTGACTGTACTTCTAAATCAGATCAGTCTGGCTTGCCACCCCGCTGCATTTGGCAGTGAATTTCATCTCAGTTATATGAGGTGGAGGTAGCCCCAAACCCTGGGAGTTTAAAAGGAATGGAGTTTAGGGAAGAGTTTGTCTCTGGTCTTCAGCTCCAAGATGTTCCAACTACAAGGGTGATGTTAACGAAGCTTCAGTCTCAGAGGCCCTCACTTGCACAGGCCCCCTCTGAGAGGGACCCTGGAATGTGTCCACAGGTCGGATATTAGAAAATTTGCAAAAGTGTGATATTTTAACTTCAGTGGGTAGAGATTGCTGCCTCCTTCCACCCACCCTCATCTCCTCCATCACACTTCCCATCTCCTCCATCACTTCCCATCTCCTCCATCACACTTCCCATCTCCTCCATCACTTCCCATCTTCTCCATCACACTTCTCATCTCCTCCATCACATTTCCCATCTCTTCCATCACACTTCCCATCCCCTCCATCACAGTTCGCATCTCCTCCATCCCACTTCCCATCTCCTCCATTACTTCCCATCTCCTCCGTCACACTTCACATCCCCTCCATCACACTTCGCATCTCCTCCATCACACTTCCCATCTCCTCCATCACTTCTCATCTCCTCCGTCACACTTCGCATGTCCTCCATCACACTTCGCATCTCCTCCATCACACTTCGCATCTCCTCTATCACTTCCCATCTCCTCTGTCACACTTCCCTTCTCCTCCATCACACTTCCCATCTCCTCCATCACACTTCGCATCTCCTCTATCACTTCCCATCTCCTCTGTCACACTTCCCTTCTCCTCCATCACACTTCCCTTCTCCTCCATCACACTTCCCATCTCCTCCGTCACACTTCCCTTCTCCTCCATCACACTTCGCATCTCCTCTATCACTTCCCATCTCCTCCGTCACACTTCCCTTCTCCTCCATCACACTTCCCATCTCCTCTATCACTTCCCATCTCCTCCATCACACTTCCCATCTCCTCCATCACACTTCCCTTCTCCTCTGTCACACTTCCCTTCTCCTCCATCACACTTCCCATCTCCTCCATCACACTTCGCATCTCCTCCATCACTTCCCATCTCCTCCATCACTTCCCTTCTCCTCCATCACACTTCCCCTGCTGGGTGAGTTGGAGTGACCATGGGCACTTTCTATTTGTAATTTTGTTCCTTAAAGAAAGCTCCCCACATTGTATATGGTTCAGGCCCCATGAAACCTAGCTCTGTTCCTGCTGTGCTCCACTCAGAGGAACTTCCCAGTGCCATGGGAAGCTCGCCTTGTGTCCCTGGAGCCATGGTTCTTCCTCTTCAGTCTTCCGGCTTTTCACGTTCAGAGGTGCTGCCCCTTCTGGAGGGGGAAGCGTGCTATACAGGAGTGGGATGCAGGTCCCCTTTATTGGAAATAGAAGCTACTACAGTTTATTTTGCCATCTTGGAGAACCCCTGCCACGGTCAGTCTATTCCCCCTTTGAACTAGAAAAGCAGCCTTGCCCATCCCTCCCCCACAGAATGATCGATCCCTATTTTACCAGGGAAGTAGGGGAGAGGATGTGCAGGACTGCTCAGACCTTCTGAACGACAAGAGTGGCCTCCTGTCTTGTGAGAAGAGGTATTCCACAGTATGCGAGGAAGCAGACCAAACAATAGGCCTATTTTTTTTTTGACCCGCTGCCAGGATGCATGGACTAAGGGGGATGGGGCTTCCTGGAAGAAGTGGCATTTGAACTAGGCTGTAAAGAACAGAAGTGTTTCTGTGGGGTAACAGGGTGGGGAAACCATGACTGGAAAGGGTCCGGAAGTACAGATGCTTTGCAAACACAGTGTCAGAGTCAAAGAACAGAGGAAAGGCCAGCAGTATAACAGTAGGCATGGTGGATGTGGTTGTTTTTATTATCTTAGATGAAGTTCAAAGCAAAGGTCTCTGATATCCCCTGAAGAGAGAACATCCAGGTTGTTTTCCTGCCCAGAGCAAAGTAAACAGGATTATTGGAACCTGTGGTGGCCTCAGCAGGACACTGCTGCCCGTCTGGCCCCGGGAGAGAGGGCAGTGTGGAAATGGCAGAGATTAGACACCGCCCTGGCCTCTGGACTTGGTTCCTGAGGAAACGCCTTTGTTGGGACAACCTGTCTCAGGCACTTGGAATCTATATCTCAGGTCAGAAAATAGGCATAGCCTTTGACCCAATAATTCCGCTTTTAGAGATCCAGCAAGAAGAACTAGTTGCTGATGTGTGTAAAGCTATGTGTACAAGGATGCTCAATGCAGTGCTGTTTATAATAGAGAAAAATTGGAAGTAAATATCTAGCAAATGGGGGGTAAGTTAGGAAACTTAGAGTGCATCTATGTGATGGGAAAATATTAGTCCATATTTATTGATATGGAATATTCAGGATATTTTGCCAAGTGAAAAACTTGCTATAAAGAAGTGTGTACTATCTGCTCTCAATTATGTAATATATATTATGCTGACATTCACTGAACACTTACTGTGTGCCAGGCATGGATCTAAGCATTTAAAATACATTGATACATTTAATCATGCAACGAGCTTATGAAGAAGCTATTTTTATTATCTATACATTGCACATAAGACCACTGAGACACAGAGGTGTTTAGGTAATTCGTCCCAGGTCACACAGTAGTAAGTGGCAGAACCTGAATGTGAACAAGGCTTCCTGGCTCCAGAGCCCATATGGAAACCACTAGGCTGTGGTTCTCTCTTCCTGTGTAGATGTGTGTTTGTATAGTTTTCTCTCTCTTTCTCAAAGGATTTACACCTAAATGTCAGCTGTGTGTTAAATAATCTTCTCCTACAACAAAATAATGGGATATTTCTGTGGTACAAGTGAAGATTCTAGCTATTTTGAGGTTATTACTATATTACAGCTGGTGTAGGCCCTGGAGAACATCTTGACCTTGAACCCAGAGACAACAACACATGCCTATTTGGATCTTCCGCTGGCCAGACACAGCAACTCCCCAGTTAACTGATTTAGCAGAGATGGAGTGCCATTTCTGCGCAGGCCTGTTCTAGGTTCTGAGGATTTAGCAGTGAACAAAGCAAGGCACACAAGGCCAATTCCCTCATAAAACTTACATCCTAGTTGGGGAGGCAGGGAGGTAACCAGTAAATAAATAGCTAAGAAAAATACCACATGGAGTTCAGCGCTGTTGAGAACTGCAGTTTCAATGGTGGGATAGGGACCATTAAATGGTCAGGGAAGGTGACCTTTCAAAGGTGGCATTTCAGCTGAGACTTGAATGACCAGAAAGAGCAAGATTCATATCTATATTTCTTTATCTATCTTCTCTATCTTTCATCTACCTCTATCTCTCATCTATCACTAACTACCTAATCTTAGAGAGAGAGAGAGACGTAAAGCTCGCTCAGTAAAATGTTAACATTTTAAGAAGCTGGGTGAAGTGTACTTTAAAATATTTTATATATATGTTGCAACATTTCTGAAAGTCAAAACTGTTTTGAAATAAAAGGTTGAAAATATATGAAAACAAATATATAAGAAATAAAAATGATTGTTCTACATCCAAGGAAGTAGTCAAGAGAGCTTGCTGTTGAATGGCATATGTTAGGTGAGGAAATCAAGGGGTAGGTGGATGCTGGTGCCATTGACTGAAGTGGGGTGAGGCTGAGGTTGGAGGAGCAGAAATCAGCATTCTTTTGGGGCTCTGTTAATTGAGATGCCTCATAGTCACGGTTTCTAAACTGCTGTACATTCATCTCCTCATTGAGTCTTCCTCTGTATATCTGTGAGTTAGTTAGGATTGGAACGATATTTCTTTTCTGCCAATGAAGATATTGAGGCCAAGAGTGTGAAAATGATTGCATAATGTCTTGTGGTGAGTGTGCAGTCAAGTTAGGGGCCAAACCAGATCTTCCAGATCTACTCAACACAACACTCCTAAAGCTGAGTCATAAGAGGCGGTCTTCATGTATTTTCTGCTGCTCCTAAGACCCTATAGACATTGAACAAGCTGGCCAAAAAGAAAAAAAAAGTATATGGAGGAAGCACATAGTTCAAACTTAATTAGGTTGTCTGGGAGTGGTTGACGCAACACTCTTCCTTAGAAATTGCCAAGGATCTCCAGTGGCCCCCAAACCAATCTAGTCCCCAAGAGGTACAATGCCATGGGCTGCAACTTGACTTCTCTTGATGCTAAATTATTATTCAATTTTTTAATTCTATAATAATTATTACAGATGTAGGTAAAACCACCTATTCTCATGCAAAGATAGTTATGAGAATTAACATCCAAGGGAGATAATGCAGATGAAAGGGCTTTGTGGTCTTCAGTACCCTGCTGGACAGAACTCCTGGCTGGGTCTTGGGCCTTGTTCATTGTTTCCAAGCACATGGCAAGTGCTTCAAAGTGCCTTTGGAGTTCATGGCTTGTGACTGACTTCACTTCTGCCAATTTGGAGACCGATTGAAAATTACAAGACATTACAAAAATGAAACAAAACACAGGAGCTTAGAGAAACAAAGATGACTATCACCAAATCAGTGCCTACCAAGGTCCTGTTACCTCATTTAATACCCCCAACAATATCTTGAGGCAATTCTGTTAGCCTGGTTTTACAGAAGAGGAAACTAAAGCTTAAATCAAAACATGACCCTACGCCTGCCGTGAGCCCATACTGTCTAATGTCAAAGCCCGCACCCTTTCCACCGTACCACATGGTCAGGTTGACCCTCTCTGCTCCAAAAGACGAAAGCTAACCCAATCACAAGGTGCAAGAATGAGTTGCCTTGGAATCCACACTGTTTGCAGGTCTCCACCACCCCAAATCAACGATCTGCATTATTTCATTGGGATGGTATGCACCTTGACTTATGTTGGCACAGAGCAAGCTATAAATTGGGCCCATGGACCCATGGAAGCCTTTTCTCACATTGGAGATGTTTATAGAAACAGAAAACATGGCCTCTGCATGAACAGACTCGTCCTCTCTATGTCAGCATCCTCATAAATAGATGTATCCAGGATCTCTGCCTGGACTATTTTCCATAGATACTCAGCAAGCCCATGAGGTGGGTTATGATTACCAAGGAGGAAGAAAGAGACCCTTCTTATGTCTAGAATTTATCCTGACAAGAGGCCCACTTGACTGGGGACTATGAAAAAAATGCCCCACCCCCACTCCGCCTTCTCTGTTGCTAACAGCTGAGTCTTGTCCTTTTGGATGTCCCTCCCCTTTTTGCAGCTTTGATCAGCAGGCTCCGGACCTGGGAATCTGGAGTTGTAGAGCTGTTCTCTGCTCCTGGAGAAGCAGATCCGCCCTGTGGACTCCATACACCTCCGCTCTCATTGCTCAGTCTGCAAAGCCGTCCCGCCCTTTAGCACAGTGGACTTCCCTAAGGGTCACATGAGGGGACTGCTTTTAATAGCCCCATTCTGCAGATGGGAAGAATGAGGCACAGAGAGGGAAGGGCTCATTATTTGGCTTTACCTTTCTCCCAGAGTTTAGCATCTTTGCCTTTCTCAAGGAAATTTACAGTGGTTGTAGATTATTACCACTGTAGCCATCAGTGTCTGTATCCATGAGAGGGCTGCCAGAAAACAGCCAGCGTGCTTATAAAGCATTCAGATTAAACAGCACTAATGAAGAGACTATTGTAGAGGTGTGGACAAGGTTAGGGACTAGCACCTAGGAACTTGCAACAGTCGGGAGACTTTGCCATCTGTTTCAGCTGAATCTTTCCCCCCAAAACTCGTATGCTGAAGTCCTAAGTCCTGAAGTACCTGTACTTCAGAATGTGACTATATTTGGAGATAGCATCTTTAAAGAGATAATTAAGTTAAAATATGGTCCTAGGGTAGGCCCTACCTGATGTTCTTATAAGAAGAGGAAATTTGGACACAGACAAATACAGAGGGAAGACCATGTGATGACACAGAGAGAAGAAGGATAATTACTCTCTCTTCTGAGAGAGTCCTCAGAAGGGACCGCTCTGCTGACACGTTGATCTTGGATTTCTAGCCTCTGGTACTGTGAGAAAATAAATTTCCATTAAGACCCCAGTCTGTGGTACTTTGTCATGGCAGTCCTAGCAAACTAACACACTACTCTCTAAGCTTGAAAGTGAGGGAAGGGAATAAACAGCTCACCTCTTTCCCTCCCTGCCTCTGATCTCCTGCTGGGTCCTCCAGTGAGCTGAACCCAACTGAAAACCAGGTAAGATAAGGGTATAATTAGCATATGATCACAGTGAGAGCTTTGGATAAGGGCTAAGCACATTCATTCATTCATACATACATTTATTCAACAAATATTAATCAGATATCTACAGTGGACCAGGAGCTAGTCTGGGTACCATGGATACAAAGATAAATAAGATACCATTCCCTGCCCTCTAGGGGCTAACAGTGTGGTAGGGAAAGAAGACCCTACGATGTGTTCTACTCTGTAAATAGCCCACTATACAATGCAGTCTATCTACTAGCCGATACCTGCTGTTTGAGCATGGAGTTTTGGCAACACATAGGAGGGCTCACTCACTCAGCCAGGGAGGTGGGAACAGTACCACAGAGGAGGGACATTCTGGCTGGCCCTTGAAGGATGCATGGGGTTTTACAGAGAGATAGAGGGGAAGGTCATGCTAGGCTGAGGGACATGCAAAGATCCAGAGATGCAAAAATGGGAGACCCCTTTGGAAGGAGAGGCTTAGAGACAGATGTAAACCTTGTGTAGTTAGAATCACTTCCTAACTGTGATGCCTCACAACACTAAGGTCTGTGTTCTGAGTACTTGTGGCCACATGGTGCCGTGACAAGAGCAGGGTTCTAGAGTCTTGTGTTCAAGCTCCAGTGCCAGCACCTTCTCCCCGGGTGACCTTGGGCAAATCACTTAACACTTACAATCTTCTGTTTTCTCTCTGGTCAATTGTTCTGCCAACCCTATTGGGCACCTTCTCTGTTCAAAGCCCTGGAGCTGTATGAGCGCATGCGCTGGCCCTGGGAGCCCAGATTAGAGGGAGGGGCAGACCCTATACTGAGCACCTTTGTGCAGACCGGAAGGTTCCCAGTGCTCTGCCTCAAGTGCTCTGGGGATACGCAGGTTAACACACTGCCCTGCACACTTCCTCAGGAAGTGGAGGGAGTCTGGAGAAAACACAAAAGAGCAAATTCTTATAAACTGTTGTCCTGATTGGGTGGCAGTTGTGGCTGCTTGCATGTTACATAAGGGTTCATGTTACGTAAGGGTTCATTGTTCTTACGTACAATCCTCATTGTACATCCTGATCACTTTTACCTTTGCACCTTGGCTCACACCACATCCACCTCATGCCTCTGACTATTGGATTCCTAACCATCCTTCAAGGTCAAGGTCTAAGTCTAGATCCTCTTTGTCTGAAAATCCTGCCCAGAAGACAGGTCACAGAAGTATTACCTTCCTCTCTACTCTGTCCCATCTATGGGCTCACTGGGCATTTATCCATTAGTAAAAGACAGTTGGGTGCTCTTCTAGGAGCAGTGTCTGGTCCACAGCTGTCTGGATCGGAGAATGCCAGGGCTGGATGAGACCTTAAAAAGCCACCATGGAGCCTCCAGTGTCCCAGCTCGTCCACCTGGCAGTCAGAATGATCACCCAAACCATAGGCTGGAGTGTGCTCCCCTCCTGCTTAAGACCAGGTGACTATAATTTACTGACCACATAGGGATACTTTGGAGAGCAAAAGGGAGTGCTATTATCATAATGTTTGGACAACAGGCTTAGACACCAAGCCAGCTAGGGCAGACAGTCCCTGTGTGACTTGTCTACCTCTCCTGGACTCCAGCCAACCTGCAGTGTCCCAGTCTCTACTGAACAACTTGCAGTTAACCATTTTTCACTTGTTCTGGCCTGTATGCCTCGTACACGCTGTTCCCTCTGCCTGAAATGCCATCCTTTTCACCTTGTCTATTTCATCTCTAAATCTCAGGCCAAGGGTGGCTGCCTATATGAAGTCTTCTGATTTGCTCCACACAGAGGGAATTACTTCCAGCACATGTGTTCTGTCTCCTAGCACAAGGTTGTCCCCACCAGTGAGCCACTGGCCTCTCCACTCAACTCTGAGTTCTCAGGCACCCTTGTCTCCCCATCCACTGGTCTAATATCTGTGTCTGACGCCCAGGAAATGCTCAGTGTTTATTATTATTATTTTACAGATGAAATATTCACCTTTGCATGTGTTGCTCTGTGTTTTCACTTCATTCTTTTCCTATTTAACTCTTTTAGCACAGGCTCCGGACGCACAGGCTCAGCAGTCATGGCTCACGGGCCCAGCGGCTCCACAGCATGTGGGATCTTCCCGGACCGGGGCACGAACCCATGTCCCCTGCATCAGCAGGCGGACTCTCAACCACTGCGCCACCAGGGAAGCCCCCTATTTAACTTTTGATGTGTAGGTTAGACATCCCAATGAGGGCTGACTGCTCAAATATCACATCATGAAGATGGAGGTTTATTTTATTACTCCAGATTTTCCAGCAGCTTCAGAACCTGAAGCATGGCTCTCTGTGTCTCCTGGTGGGAAAATCCTCACCCCATACAGCAAAACACATTGAGTAAAAATTGCCAAAAATCTTTCAGAGCCAAGTGAGGAAGTGAGTGAAGGAAGCAACAGGTATCCCAGTCTACGCTGACTAAATAAATGAGTGAAAAAGAAAGGAAGGAAGGGACAGAAGGAAGAAAAAAGAGACTAATGTTCTTATTTTGCTTTTCAACTAAACCTGAATAGGACTTTACAAAAGGGAGCTGGCAGAGTAATAGGCAGAAGCATAAGAGAAGGAAAAGGAGCTAGCTCTTACTGATTGTATATTGCATTTAATGGATTAGCATTTGGAATTTATGTGATCTCACTTCAATTTAAATGTGACAACACCCCACTAGGGTAGAGATCATCATCTGGGTTTTCCAGATGAGAAAATTTGGGCCCAGAGAAGGTAAAAGATTTTCTCAAGGTCACATAGGTTTAAACTGTGGCTTGAAGGGAAGTTATACCCAGGTCAGTGTAACTCTACCTCTCCTGATTTGTCTCCACCTTAGGGAGAAGTCTAGAGTCTCCCAGCAGGATTTTCAGAAGAGTCACACCCATTTGGATGAGTCTCTTCTGAGTGATTTTGTTTTTAAAAAGCAGCCCCCTTATTTGATAATCACAGCTTATAGATATGAGAAGGACAAGGCCATGTCTTGTTTGTCTCCACAGGGGTTACTCCATACACATCTACTGAATGTCTGAGATCAGGTTTTCTGGCTTTCTGTGGCCAATCCACCCCAGCAGGCCCACTTCTCTGAGCCTTTTGATCTCTTCCTCTCTTCTTTGTCCTGGCGTTTCTACTTAACTTAGTGTGGGCACTTCCTGTGAGCTTCTGCAAGATCCCCACAGCCAACGTTGTAGCACATTGGGACTGTCTCTCAGGGTCCCTGCCAGGTGTTCAATCCTGTGTCGGAGGAGGGGTGCTCCCATGTCAATAAAGTCTCTGTCATCCCACTGTCTATTGCCTCTGGATCCAGCCCCACACACATGCTCCTGGCACTTGCCAAGGCAGGTTGGGTGGGCCCTGCAGCTCCTTCAGGGTGTAGCCCCTTTCCTGGAGGCCCAGAACATCCCTGGTGGGATAATGGTGTGAGTTGATCCTCATTTTCGGTCTGGTGGTCTGGAGGGAAATTCCTGAAGCAGATGTGTGCTACTTTGCCAGACAAAGTCCTCTGTGTCATCTGCAAGCAAGGGGGACGAGTCCATAATTGAGAAGACTGGGCCACTTCTGAGGCCGAGAATGTCCAGGCAGGGCTGGAGTGTCGAGGCTCTCAAGTGCTTCATCCCAGATATCTTAAACCTACATCTGAGGGTCCCACTTCTTCCCAGTCAGGGCCCTGACCGTAGTCAGTCCAAGGTGGAAAGTTATGACTTCACTGAAACTCTGCTACCCTTCTAAGTAGGTCCTGGGCCCAGTGCTCAGCTTTTTCTGCTCTCCAGCTGCAGGAGAAGAGAATCTCTTGACAGGCTTCCAAGGAGGCCCTCTGAATTTCACATATTGTCTTAAGTTAGTGATTAATCACTTCCAGCCTTTCACTGACTTTCTCCAATACATTGATAGAACTCAGTGGAGTCATCACATTCCATAGTCTTAATAAGGACTCTTTCCCCCAAATCTCTCAAATGTTTGACGTATAGCACCAGCCAGTGCTTTTCCTTGTACTCTCATCCCACCCCAGCTCACCAAGAGTGAAAATCCTCCCAGTGTCAGGGCTTCAGGACGCCAGGTGCTGTCAGTACTGTCCCTGCCCCAGTGGTGGCATCCTAACTGCCAGCCAGCTGACAGGTGCCCCAGCTCCAAAATCCTAGATAGAGCCATTCCTGCTACCAACAGCCTTCGGATGTGTGTCTTGGGAAACAGACTCTGAGACGGATATTTGTACGCAGAAAGTTTATCAGTGGGTGCTTCTGGGAACACCCCCCATGAGCGAGTAAGCAAAGCAGGATTGGGTGGAGGGAGAAGTTGAGCTGGGGTGCAGTTGCCACGGACTCTGCGGCTGGGCTGGCCCTTCTAAGTTGTCACAAATAGAGGCAAGGGGGCAGGCTCATGTACCTTCCACATCCATCCATTGATGGACATGTGTTGCCCCTAGAAAACAGGCACAGCTTTTGTTGAGACAGCACCCTTCATCTAATGGTCATTCTTGGAGAGGAAGCCAGCTGTGAACTCTCAGCAGCCAACACTCCTGGCAAGTGGGGAAACGGTTTTAAGGGGACATCCGGGCAGTACTCCACAGAATCCACTACACTGAATGAATGATTGAATGAATGAATATTCCGCTTCTCTTTCAAGCTACCTTGAAAATCCTTGGGGAAAAAAAAAAGCTCTTCTATTCTGTGGTCTTTTCAGACCCAGCAGTGCTGGTTGCCCAGGATTATGCTGTATATTCGGCACCTTCACGTTAGAAAGAACCTTTGAAAATGTCCTTCTAGTTCAATCTACTTATTTCCCGGATGAGAAAACGAAGATCCAAAATGTGTAAACAACTTGCCAGAAGTCCTACAGTGCAGTTGTGATTGAGCCGAGACATCACAAGTGTTCTTTCAGCTTCAGAAACACAGGTCTAAACACACAAGAATTTCCTCTGACGTATAAAAGAAGCCTGAAGGCCCAGAGTTGTTTGCAGGCTCTCTAGTTATCAGGGATCCCCCATTCTAGCACATGGCTTCCATCCTCAAGGTCACCTCAAAGTCCAAATGGCTCCTGGAGTTCTTTCTATCACCTCTGGTTCTAGATTAGCACCAGGAGAAATTGGGGGAAGCAACAGGACATGTACTCTATCCCTTTTCAGGAGTCTTCTCTGAAGCCCCACTTGCCCCCTCTGACTATATATCATTGGCTAGAACTTCATCCCATGGCCACTCCAACTATAATGAGGCTGGAGTTCTGTCGTTACCCTAGGTGGCAATTTGCCCAGCAGAGAGTAGAAGTTCTACATCTAAGTGCAAAGGGGAAAATGGATATTTGGTAGGTAACTTACAGAATTTGCCTCATTGGTTATGGGACTGTAAAAAAGCATACACTTAGGGATTATACCTGGATTGGTCCCCTCTTAGATGTCGGATGAGTTGAAAGTTATTTAACCTCTAGACCTTTAGTTTCTCCACATGTAAAGTAGACAACGATCCTTAACCTCACAGTTATATTGTGGACTGCCCTGTGGAAAGCACCTAACCCAAGGTCAAGTACATGAATCGGCAGAATGGCTACCCCTCCTTCTCCCAAGTCCCAAATAACTTGGTTACAACTTAATGTCATTACATCCCATTGTCTTGTTCTAAAAAATCCAAAAGAACCATTCCCATCTTGCTCTTGGAGCACAGTTTGGTTGAGACGTGTCCAGCATTCCACCGATTTGTTGGGGATTGTTTTGTTTTGGTTTTGTTTTTTTGTTCTTTTGGCTGTGTTGAGTCTTTGTTGGTACATGTGGGCTTTCTCTAGTTGCGGTGAGCAGGGGCTACTCTTCCTTGGGGTTCACAGGCTTCTCATTGCGGTGGCTTCTCTTGTTGCAGAGCACGGGCTCTAGGCGTGTGGGCTTCAGTAGTTGCAGCATGCGGGCTCAGTAGTTGTGGCTCCCAGGCTCTAGAGCGTAGATTCAATAGTTGTGGCGCACGGGCTTGTTGCTCCACGGCATGTGGGATCTTCCCGGACCAGGGATCAAACCAGTGTCCTCTGCATTGGCAGGTGAATTCTTAACTGCTGTGCCACCAGGGAAGTCCCTGGGGATCATTTTAGGGGAGGAGAAAAGAAAAGTCTGACACGAGGATTTCAACAGGCTTCTCTGTGAGTTCAGCTGGTGGCAGACAGACTTAAACCCCAAACAACCTCCAGAGCACTTTTGAAATGAAAACCTTTCTTCTCCATTTTTCTTACCCAGGAGGCCAGATCCAGCCTCTACTATTGCCACACATGCCCCCTGGGCAGCTCCTCCCCATGCAACGCAGCCACTGCCTGCTCTCCATAGGACCCTCTGCCCCTTTGGGTGCTCGGCTCTTCAGACAGCTTCTTTTCATTGAGTCAAGCTCTGCGGGAGAAACTGGGATATAGAGCTGTGTAAGGTAAGGTTCCTGCTTTTGAGAAACCACAGTCTGGTGGGGAGACAAACATGTAAATAGATCATTTCACTTTCGTTAGTTGAAAGATCAGTAAAAGGAGCCGGGGGTACAGAGCAACACCTGTCCCAGTTTGGGGTGGGAGCTCACAGAGGACTTCTCGGAGGTGGTGATGCTTGAGCTGCATCTTAAGGGATGAGTAAGAGTCTCCTTAGTTGAGGAAGAGGACAAGGAATAGGGAGGGTCCCCAGGAAAGAGAATAGCAAGAAGAAGGCTCAGTGGAATAATAATATAGTTTGGCGACAGTTGGATTGTAAAGGAAGAGACAGAGGGGCCTCATTATTGGAAGGACCATTGGATCTGACAGTCAAAGTTTCAGTGACTTACCTCTTCTCAGCTCTCAGAATAGGCCATTCTGGAAAGCAGTGAGCGCCCATCAGTGCCAGATTCAAGCAGTGGTGAACGGTGGGGGATGGAGGGTACTAAATCTAGTGTAATTGTTCTGTAATTGATCACTGCTACAGTCACTTCCAGTTTTAGGCTACTGTGATTCAGGATGCTCCTGGAGAGTGTTTCTCATAGATGTGTTTGCCTGAAAACATCTGGCCTTAAGTTTCTTTGTGTTTTCCTGGAAGCCCCTAATTCTCTTTAAATAGAAAACACACAAGAATAAAAATGGGCAACTTGGAACACCTTCACTGTGCTAAACAGCCACTTTCACAAGTCGTCTCCTTGAAGCCTCAAAAGTAGTTGTGAGAAAAAAGGATGAGCCTAAAATTTTTTTTAACAGATGAAGAAACAGATTCAGTGGTACGCCTGCATTTACACAATTAGTTATGAGGTGGGGAGTTGAATCTAAGCCCACCTGACTCTGAAGTCCATGCTTCTACCACCATCTTAAATGTCTTGATTTGGTTGGCTAGAACTTTGTTTTACTCCCTTCCTTCCTTTCTCTCCTCCGTTTTAAAGCCCTGCTCTTTTGGGAACTTTCCCTCCAGGATGACCTTGAAGTTGGGATTGTAGCCAATTATTCCAAAAGAGACTCCAGAATTGGCTGAGGTCAGGTTCTCCCAAGGAGAATGGACCTTTGTTTGACGGTTCGTTCTTCTATTAGTAAGTTCTTGCCACAGGTGGTTTGTAAGGGTCCAGATCATGGAAGGTTAGAGCTACAAGGGACCTCAGTTTACTGGAAACCACCTCCCATTGTTTTACAAGTGAGGTCACTGAAGCTCTGATTGAGACAGTGGGTTGCACGTGGTCTGAGTGAGCAGACCAGGGAGTGAGCAGAATTTAATGTAACTTCATGAGAATGGATTTACCGTTTCTCTTTTCCTAATGGATTCTTGCCTTCAGGGAGAGAGACAGTCAGCCAGGCATGAGCCTAGACATGCAGACCAGTGGCAGGAGTTTCTGTGCTGGTTCAGAGACTGGTGTGAATACTTGAAAGAGTGTGGGAGAGGATCGCCAGGTTTCTGCTGACTTGGGATCATCATCAGACAGGTGACTATTCTCGGTGGGAATCCCAGGACTAAAGGAATGTATAGGACGATGTGGACACTGCAGACAATGAGATGTCTCCAGGAGGGAAGGGAGCTTACCGATTATTGAGTACAATCTTTTTATTTTACACTAAAGGAAACTGAGGCTCAGAGAGGGGAAGTGATTGCCCAAGGTCGTAAAGTGAGTGAATAACAGAGCCAGCTTTCAACCTAGCCCTTATGAAGCAGGAAGGTCTGTGGGTCAGTAATCAGAGCACCAGACATTTGGGTTCAGCCTCTGATTCTGCCGCTTTCAGCTGTAGAAAGTGTAGCTGTGTGTCTTTAGAAAGTTGCTTAGCTTCTCTGAACATCAACTTCCTTGTCTGTCAAATGAGGTCACTGCTCTATACTCAGAGTGTTGTTGTGAGAATTAAATGTGACCCTAGCATAGGTGCAAGTGTCTGGCCCACAGTAGCTCATTTCCAGGCCAGAGCATCCCACTTTAATATTACCAGAGCATCGAAGCCTTGGTAATATTATGTTGAGGCAGGGAAGAGAGAGAGTTGTTACGACAATATTACACATAAAGGTGTCGGGAAGTCAGGTTGTGAACACGCGGGGTGTGCTATGAGTCTGGACCCCAGGTGTAGCAGGATAACAGATGAGGCTGGAGGAGCCAGCAGTGGCCAGGGCCTGGGGCGGGGGGGTTTGGTTGGTTGGTTGTCATGCGAGTAGCTTATACTTAATCTTACAGGTGAAGGGAAACCACTAAACGTTTTTAACCCAAGAGAATAGCATGGTCTGATGTGAGTTCTTTAAAGTTCCCTACGGGGATTGTGTGTCTGATGAGAGTGGAACCAGCGAACCCCTAGGAAACTAATGCAGTTTTCCACGGGAGACATGGAGGGCCTGAGACGGGGCAGGAGTGGCTAACGCTGGGTAGATGGCAGAGAGGGGAGAGAAAAGGCAGCAGGGCCTGGAGACTAATTTAATGTGTCCTCACAGACACACCCAAATAATGTTTAACCAAATGTCTGGGCGCCCTGTGGCCCAGTCAAATTGACACACAAAATTAACCATCATAGGTATTAAGTTTCCTGGGTATTTTTTCCCCCTGGTATCTTTTAGCTTAGACGCTAGGAAGGGCGGCCTGAATCCTGGAGCTGTGCAGTATGCATGGACAGTAAAAACTCCAAGATAAACTCTCTCCTTCTGGCTAGAGGACTAGGAAGAGTGGGTCCTGCAGGACCAAAGGTGTTTGCACTTTAGGAGGAAGCAAAATCTCATTTTATTTTACTCATTTTACCCTCTTAGCTTGATCCCAAGGCAAGTCCTAGTCATGAGCTACATTCCCGCAGTGACAGTGGCAGCTTATTGAGCACATAAAACTCAGAAAGAACTCTTCCTCCGATCAGAAGAACTGGGTAAAGGGATCCCTGTGGACTAAAGACTTTTTTGGGGTGGGTATCTTTTTATTTCTCCTTTTCTCTCCCACTGATTCATTCTCAGGGGGGACTCAATTGTGAAAAATGTGTGCTAGCATAAGGAAGCTAACACCCTGGCTTTCTATCCAGCACACCAGGAAAATGGGACTTTTGAGTATGGGAGAGGGAAGGATATCTGAGAAGAAGGAGCTCAAGAAAGGGGTTCCTTAAATTTGTGGATGAAATTCTGGGCTCATTCCCTTGCCTGCACATATAAGGAACTGACCCAAAGCAGCACAAAAGAAGCTTATGACTTAACCATTGTACAGAACACTTTCCAAGTCCCAGGCTTGCCACTGGGTGGTACGTACGTGGGGTCGACCCTAGTAGCACTGCAAAGACCTTAAAAACTAAACGGGCATTACAACCTTAGCCCAAAAAAAGGTAGGTTGGGACTTGTGGTCTAAACCTAGCCATGTTAATTGCTTGCTTAAAACAAACAAACAAAATTCTTCAGACACTCTTAAGAGGACCCAGAGTCTCTTAACATAATATTCAAAATGTATCCAAGATACAATTCAAAATTAATCAATGTACAAAGAACAAAGAACCAGGAACATTTCAATAACTCTCAACGGAAAGACAATCGATACCAAGCTGACCCAGATGTTGGGTTACTATGACAAAGCCTTAAAAGCAATGATTATACCATGCTTTATGGAGCAAGAGCAAACATTATTGAAACAAATGGAAAGATAGGATTTTTCAACAAATAAATAGAAGCTATTGAATAAAACAGAAATTTTATAACTGAAAACTACAATAACAGAAATAAAAAATTCACTGGGGTCGGTGCGTGGGGGCAATCAGTAATGTAATGGAGTCAGTAAACTTGAACTTATATCAGGGGTTGGATTGGCCATCTTTTTCTGTAAAGGGAGAGATAGTATATATTCTAGAATTCTCTGGCTATTCAGTCCCTACTGCATTTCTTCAGCTCTGCAGTTAGAGCATGAAATTAGCCACAGACAATATGTACATGAACAGGTATGTCTGCGTTCCAATAAATTTTTATTTACCAAAGCAAGCAGCTGGATTTGCCCTGTGGACTATAGTTTACTGACTACTGAGGTAGATCAGTAGAAGTTATCTAATCTGAGAAACACAAAGAAAAATGATTGGAAAAAGAAAACAGTCTCAAGGCCCAGTGCAGAAACATCAAAAGATTTAACACACATGTCATTGGTGTCCCAGAGCAGAGGAAAAAGAAGTGAGTAGCAGAAAAATATTTGAAGAAATAATGGCTGAAAACTTCTCAATTCTTATGAAAGTTATGAATTTGCAGATTCACAAGGCCTAGTGAAACCCAAACCAGATAAACTCAGTGTAAAACACACCCAGATACATCATAATCA
This sequence comes from Delphinus delphis, assembly GCF_949987515.2. Taxonomy (NCBI): domain Eukaryota; kingdom Metazoa; phylum Chordata; class Mammalia; order Artiodactyla; family Delphinidae; genus Delphinus; species Delphinus delphis. Next base: position 49,632,905 of record NC_082683.1, read on the forward strand.
AATAAAATAAAATGAAAAATATCTTGAAAGTAACCAGAGAAAATTGGGGAACAATGATTGCATATTTCTCAGTAGAAAACATGGGAGTCTAGAAGATAGTGGAACAGCATCTTTAAAGGCTGTGAACATTTTAAAAGAGCTGTCAACTCAGAATTCTGTATCCAGTGAAAATATCCTTCAGAAAAAAAGGCAAAATTAAGATATTCTCAGATGAAGAAATGCTAACAAAATTTGTTATTAGTAGATCTGTTCTAAAATAGTTGCTAAAGGAAGTTCTTTGGGTGGAAAGAAAAATAATAACAAAAGGAAACTTGGAACTTCATAAATGAAGAAAAAACAAGATAAAAAGAAAGAAGACACAAATTGCCAATATCAGGAATAAAAGAAAGAATATCACTAGAGAACCCACGGACATTAAAATAATAATAGGAAATAGTATGAACAACTCTATACCCATAAATCTGATCACTTAGATGAAATGGACCAATTCCTTAAAAGACACAATTTACCAAAGCTCACTCATGAAGAAAAACATGGCCAACGTAGTCTTATATCTATTAAAGGAATTAAGTTTATAGTTGAAAAACTTTCTAATAATGAGGAGTTTGGGCCCAGGTGGTTCCACTGCTGAATTTTACCAAACATTAAAGGAAGATATAACATTAATTATATACAATCTCTTTCGGAAAATAAAGAGAAATTCCCAACTCATCTTCTGTGACCAGCATTATCCTGATACTAAAAGCAGAAGAAAAAAAAAAACAGTAAAAGAAAACAAAAGGAAGTTAAACGAAATATTAGCAAATCAAATCCAGCAAATATAAAAAATATAGTTCACAACTAAGTAAAATTAAAGAAATGTAAGGGTGATTCATCATTTAAAAATAAAAGAATGTAACCACTATATTAGACTAAATAAAAACTACGTAATAATAGATGCAGAAAAAGCAATGTCCATTCTTGACAGACTATCAACAAACCAGGTATAAAAGGAAAGTTCCTGAATCTGATAAAGGACATTTACAAAAATCTGGAGTTACATATTGATACAGGAATAAAACTCAAAGATATAATGTTGAATGAGAAAGGAAATAATCAGGGTGATATTTTTAGTATGACATCATTTATATAAAGTTTTATTACATGTGAAACTGTTACATATTGTTCATGGATAAAGTATAAATGTTTGCAAAGAAATAGAAAACAGTAAAACCAGAAAAGTGGCCACATCTGGGTAGCGATAGAAGGGCATAGGGTTGGAGATTGGCTGACAAGAGAACACAGCTTTACTATAATGCTTGAATTTTTCTTTAAAAAAAAATCTGATTCAAACATGATAAAATGATATGATTTGAAGAGCAGAATGGAAGAAACACGACTGTTCATTATATTTATTCTCTATACTTGTCTGCCTGGTGAAAAATCTTACAATTTTTTTAAAATCTGGTAAAATACTGAGATAAAAGGGTACTCAGGATCTTGCAGAAGTACAGAAGCCTTAGATAGGAGGGAAGAAGTCTGGGTCTTGGAGGACTTCCTGCAGAGGAGGCTAATAATTCTTGAACACTTACCTTGTGTCAGGCAATATCTTCAAGTAGTAATGCTACAAGTAATAACTGATTTCACACAACAACCTTATGAGATTCATACAACCATCCTCATTTATTGAGTAAGAAATTGAAATTCAGGTTAGGTAACTTACTCTTGGTCAGAAAACTAGTGAATAGGGAGTTGGGATGGAAACTAGGCAGCCTGGTCCCAAATCCTGAGCTGCTCACCCTGAGAACAACCCTCTGCCTTTCTGAGCAGTGTGGTGAATTGACCCGATCTCTACTTGAGAGTAATTTCTCTGCTTGTGTCTGGAGAGACATTTAGACTTAGGTGAGGCTGGAGGTTGGGAGATAGAAGGTTCTTTTTGTCTAAGCCTTTCTCTTTTTTCTTATTGATTTTCTTCCTGAATTTTTATATATTCTTAACACAAACCTTTGTGCTTTTTATTTACCAACAGCATTCACCATTCATTGTTCATCTTTTCCCTTTATTTGTGGTGGCTCTGGTATGGAGGTTTTTCATTTTCATTCAAAATGGGACCTGAGTTGGTGGTGAAAACTAGGAGGAGAGAAATTCAAGAGAGGTTGTGATTTTTTTTTTTTTATGACTGAGTAGTAGTCTATTGTATATATGTACCACACCTTCTTTATCAATTCATCTGTTGATGGACTTTTAGGTTGTTTCCATGTCTTGGCTACTGTGAATAGTGCTACTATGAATATAGAGGTGCATGTATCTTTTTGAATTATAGTTTTGTCTGGATATATGCCCAGGAGTGCCATTTGCAGCAACATGGATGCAACTAGAGATTGTCATACTAAGCAAAGTAAGTCAGAAAGAGAGAGACAAATACCATATTATATCACTTACATGTGGAATCCAAACTATGACACAAATGAACCTATCTATGAAACAGAAACAGAATCAGAGGCATAGAGAATAGACTGGTCGTTGCCAAGGTGGGGGTAGGAGAGGGTAGGAGTGGGAGTTTGGGATTAGCAGGTGCAAACTGATACATATAGAATGGATAAACAACAAGGTCCTACTGTACAGCACAGAGAACTATATTCAATATCCTGTGACAAACCATAATGGAAAAGAATATGAAAACGAGTGTATATATATGTATAACTGAGTCACTTTGCTGTATAGCAATAATTAACACAACATTGTAATTCAACCCTACTTCAATAAAAAAACAAATTAAAAAATAGAGGGAGAGGTCATGAAGGCAGTGGAAATGGCAGTGTTTGGTGAAGCTTCCTGCCTCCCATCACTTGGAGATGAGGCTGGCCAACCTGCAGGGGTGCTTAATTCTCTCTGTCCTGTTCAAGTCTAACCTCCTCCTAAGGCCGACTTATGTTGGGCTTGGCATCTCCCACAGCACCTAGCTGAGGGTCTACAGGGCTGGAGCACTTGACATCTAGAAGCCAAGGACTGCTCACGGTTTGAGACATGTTCCTTACTCCTGGGGTAGGGAAATGAGAAAAGCACCCGCAGTGCAGTAAGGTTTTCATAAAGCTAAGTTTATTCAGCTAAACTTTATTGTGTGTGTGGTTTTTTTCCAAAGAGTATGTGGTTAAATTTCTTCCTGTGTAAGAATAGTGACATTTGAGACTTCCCTGGTGGTGCAGTGGTTAAGAATCTGCCTGCCAATGGCAGGGGACACGGGTTCGAGCCCTGGTCCGGGAAGATGTCGCATGCCACGGAGCAACTAAGCCCGTGCACCACAACTACTGAGCCTGCGTTCTAGAGCCCGTGCTCTAGAGCCTGCGAGCCACAACTACTGAAGCCCCTGTGCCTAGAGCCTGTGCTCCACAAGAAGAGAAGCCGCTGAAATGAGACGCACGTGCACCGTAACGAAGAGTAGCCCCCGCTCGCTGCAACTAGAGAAAGCCCGCAGCAGCAACGAAGACCCAACGCAGCCAAAAATGAATTAATAAATTAATTAATTTAAAAAAAAAGAGAGAGACATCAGAACCAGAGCAGAGAAAATGAAAATGGTGACCTTTGATGTTTAAAAGAGAAAAAAGAACAGTGACACTAGATGGTGAATTAATTGCTTTCCAATGTTCTTGTTTTGCCAGATAAAAAGTTGGCAATAAGTCTGTTGGTGCCTCAAAGTTATTTTTATATTTTTCTACTCAGTTAAATTAAAAAAATGTCTGAGAACAACTGTCAGAAAGAGCATGGACTTTTGAGTCTCAAAAACATGTGTTTTCAGTTCTGTCGCATGTATCAGCTATATAAATGGGAGGGAAGTCACTGAACTTTGGTGAATCTTGGTTCCTTCACTAAAATAGGATAATTATACTCACCTTAGAAACAGTATGAGGATTAAATGAGATAACTGTAGGCCTAGTACATATCCATGAATGGATCAATTCAGGTTTATTTTGTTGCCCTCTGTCTTCCTGGAGGGCAGAGACTGGACTTTATTTGTATATCCTGACAATTATCTAGTTGAGACTTGGATCGTAGTCGGTGCTCAAAAACTCTGTTAAAAACCACAATGAGATACCACCTCAGGCCCATTAAGATGTCTACGATTAAAAAAATTTCCAAAGGAGAAAATAAGAAGTGATGGTGAGGAAGTAGAGAATGGGGATGAACGGGAACCTTTGTGCATTGCTGGTGGGAACGTAAAATGGTGCAGCTGCTATGGAAAACAGGATGACGGTTCCTCAAAAAATTAAACACACAATTATCATAGGATCCAGCAATTCCACTTCTGGGTATATACCCAAAAGAAATGAAAGCAGGGATTTGAACAGATACGTGTACACCCATATTGGGGGCAGCATTATTCACAATAGCTGAAAGGTGGAATTAACTCAGGTGTCTGTTAACAGATGAATGGCTAAACAAAATGTGGTATATACACGCTTGGCATATTATTTAGTCTGAAAAAACAAAGAAATCTGACACACGCTACAACAGGAATGAACCTTGAGGACATTATGCTAAGCAAAATAAGCCAATCACAAAGGACAATATTGTATGAGTCAATATGAGGTGCCTAGTGTAGTCGAATACATAGAAACAGAAAGTAGAATGGCGGCTCCAGTGGCTAGGAGAAGTGGGAATGGGGAGTTCGTATTTAATGGGTATAGAGGTTCAGTTCTGCAAGATGGAAAAGGTTTCGCAAGATAGAGCTGGATGGTGGTGATAGTCACGCAACAAAGTAAACACAGTTAATGCCACTGAATTGTATACTCCAAAATGGTTACTATTGTACATTTTGCATGGTTTTTTTTTACCATAATTAAAAATAAAAACTTTAAAGTTTAAAAATTGTCTGTTAAATGAAGGAACTGATAAGTAAATATGGAGAGGAGAGAGCCACAAGAATGACTGAAGCAAGAGTCTTTTAAGCAAGGAAATAGCCAGCAAGCGTGCTCAGTCCATGGAGAACCAGCTAAGAGGCCTGCTGGCCTGCGATGGGGTGAGTGGGGCGGGGAGTGGAGGAAATGAGGGCTGAGGGGCAGCCAGGCAGATCACACAAGCTTTGCAGGCCCTTGCACTTTATTTTAACTCAATATGATGGGAGGGAACACATATGAGCAGAGACAGGAAGGGGGGCATCCTGGAAGCCAGGAAGAGGGGCAGGGCTGTTGTATGAGAGCTTCTGTGTCCCTCCTCCCCAAGCACACACCTGCCCCTTGGACAGAGTGACCAGACGATGTGCAGGCATTCCCTGGGAACTCATGGCATCCTCTGATCAGACCCCTCCACCCTTGAATGTCCTGATGGTAAGTTTGGCTGGACAGGGGGAAGTATTGTTTTCCCCAGAGACCACTGAATACACATCACTGCTCTTGGTTTCTAACGTAGGAGGAGGAAGTGTGAAGGGTGGGGGAGTGGTTTCTTTGATCACACAATTATATTAGAAAGCTGGTGGCTGCTCCGGGCAGGGACCCACCCATGCCAGGCCTACATGGGAGTTGCCCCTGTGGGTGGTCCAGCTTTGCCCTGGAGGAGCTTGAGTTTTCTGGCTCTGACTTCTTTAGTTCTTCATATCCTTGAGAAAAGGCCTGTGCTATGCTTCATGTGAAAGCCCAAACCAGATTCCTCCAACTCACTTTGAGTCCTATGTCATTCACGTATTCCCTCATTTATTCATTAATCACTTTTTGAGCACCTACTATGTGCCAAGCACTATTCTAGACCCTGTCGTTGAGTTGCTCAAAGAATCATTGTGGGAATCAGACAGATAAACCTGGAATTATACTAGGTGTGTTAAGGACAGTGATATACTGATAATAAAGAGATAAAAATAAGCTGGCTAATATTTATTAAGTGCTTACTCTGTGCCAGGCACTATTCTAAGTGATTTGTAAACATTGACTCATTTAATCCTTAGGAAAACCCTGTGAGGTGGGTATTAGCAACACCCCATTTTACAGATGCTGATACTGAGGCACAGAGAGGTTAAGTGGCAAGAAAACAAAGCAGCAAAGAAACGTTGTATCCAGGAACAGCAAGCTGGGCAGTCCAGCTCCAGAGCCTTGTAACACTCTGCTGCCTCTGCGTGAGAACTTTGGGGAGCGTGGGTAAGGTGCATCACCTAGGGGAGGTGCCACCTGCATGTTGGCAGATGACAAGAAGTTGGCCAAGCAGAGGGCAGGGGCGAAGGATTTGTAAGGACTCTCACCAATCAAATGTTCACCCATCAAAAGTTTCAAGTGCAAAGTTGAGAAGCACGTCAGGACAAAAGCATTCCAGAAAGTTCCAGGAGAGGAGAGGCAGGAGATGAGCTGGGAGAGAGGGTCTGGGACAGGCTGCCAGGGGTGGGGGGGCTCACGTCTGTAGGTACTGGGAAACCACCCTAGGCTTTTTAGGTCTGAAGTGAGCCTAATGACCGCTTTAGGATTTTTGCAGTTTTGTTCATGGTTTGGGTTGACAAATACTAGCCAAGATGTAAGTCACAAGGAATTCCTCTCTCCAAACGGCCTAGTGATTCACCATGTGCACCCTCTTCCCACTGAGATTTATTCTCTGCTTTGCACTGTGTCCTGGCAGGCTGACCCCCTAGGATTGCATCCGGGGACTCCCTTGCCTCTGTCTTCAGCTGGGCTTGGCCAGTGACAGGCAAAGGCAAGGGATTAGAGGGTGGGAACAGGAGAGGCTGGGACACTTCCCCTCAGCTGCCTCCCTGCTTCTGTGCCTCTCTCTGTCAGTGGCTTCATTCCTCTAAAACTACAGTTCCTGCCCATGGCCCCCTCCATGGCTTCACCTCTGACTGGGCTCCAGCAATGCCTGGCCCTCCTTTTGTCCCATCAGGTCTAGGACTGCTGATAGGTCCCACTGTTGCAGGTCTCTGGGCGACTCAACATCCCTTAATGGTTCCCTTAGCCCCACCCATCCCTATAAATTATCCCTTCATTACATCCTCTTCAGAATCCCAGCAGAATCAGCCTTCTTCTTCTTGCCATAATTGGTTCTGCCAAGAACTTCATAAAAATGGCCATTTACTGAATACCTACTGTGTGCTTGGGGCTTCACATACATTTTTTCCCATTTAATTCTCAGCACAGCCCATGAAGTATAGATCCTTTGTATCCATTTTCAAGGTGGATAATCTGAGGCAGGCACATACACAGATGTTAAGTACCTTGCCCAAGACAGTGTAAGCTTCTTGTCCAGAATCACACAGCTAGTCAGGAACAAAGTCCTGGGTCTCTGGACTACAAAACTTATCATCTTTCCACTGTTCCATGTCACAGAGTAAATCCTTGTAAGTGTTTAGTTTGCCAGACTCTGGAAAATCAGTGAGGGCTGTAATAGTAAAGTCTCTAGGGGAAGTGGGAATGGGGTATTTTGTGGAAGGATGTGTGTCTCTGGAGGAGAGGCAGATCTTTAAGTAAAAGTTCCTGAATGTTGCCATTGCTGCATTGATGGGAAACACAACGGAGGATGATTACCCAGAATAACTCATGCTACACAATGTAGTTCCTCTGTGGAGGGGAGTGGAGGCCTTAATGAGTTCAAAAAGAAGAGGAAACTCATCCCTCCAAGACCCACAGCAGAAAGCATAAGGGTTTATTTATAGAGAAGAATTTTATTATTTTTTAAAGTCACTGTGGGTTCCTGCACAAAGCTTAGGAAAAGGCACATACTCGTGGCCGGCGGTCAAGGGAAACCACCCTGTTTCTTGGCAGTGCTGTGGCTGAAACGGCCTTTCCCAAAAACAATACATGGGGAAGGAAAGGCAAAACCAACAGGAGGTTTTAAAACGCTGTGGTTTGCTTTTCAATTTTGTGTGTGTGTGTGTGTGCGTGTGTGTGTGTGTGTGTCTTGGGGACTCGAGTAGGCAGTGGGATGGATTCTACAACTGGTCAGAAGTGTAGTGCCCCTTCATATATACAATGGAATATTAGCCATAAAAAGAAATGAAACTGAGCTATTTGTAGTGGATGGACCTAGAGTCTGTCATACAGAGTGAAGTCAGTCAGAAAGAGAAAAATACCGTATGCTAACACGTATATATAGAATCTAAGAAAAAAAGAGACAAAGGTTCTGAAGAACCTAGGGGCAGGACAGGAATAAAGACTCAGATGTAGAGAATGGACTTGAGGACACAGAGAGGGGGAAGGGTAAGCTGGGACGAAGTGAGAGAGTGGCGTGGACATATATACACTACCAAATGTAAAATAGATAGCTAGTGGGAAGCAGCCGCATAGCATAAGGAGATCAGCTCGGTGCTTTGTGACCACCTAGAGGGGTGGGATAGGGAGGGTGGGAGGGAGACGCAAGAGGGAGGAGATATGGGGACATATGTGTATGTATAACTGATTCACTTTGTTATAAAGCAGAAACTAACACACCATTGTAAAGCAATTATACTCCAATAAAGATGTTTAAAAAAACCCAAAAGCACAGTGAATGATAGCAATACATACAGTCCAGCAATTCAAAGAGAATGATTAGTGAATTTCTTAGTATATATAAATGTCCTTTAAATAACGTTTTTTTATTAAAATGTCATGACTCAAAAAAAAAAAAAGAAAAGAAATGTAGTGCCCCTTGTCTGGAGCATTCCTGGAGCTGCCCTTGCAGTCATGCCTTCTCTGACCTCCTACGGCCTCCCTGCTCTCATCCAGGCCCATCTGTGAGGGTTAGTGATAATAATGTAGCTATGATAACGCCTCCACCTTAGATTTTAGTAGCTCTCTCTGTTTCCCAAACTCTTTGGTATTGTAACAAAAATGGCTGCCTTTATCCTAAGTACTTGTTTTTTTTATCCTCATGATTTTATTTCATTTTGGAGCCAGTCCTTATCCTCACTTGACAAATGAAGAAACTGAGGCTCAGAAGATAAATACCATGCCCCAAATCACGCGGCTAGTGAGGCAGAAGCTGAGATTTGAACCCAGGCTCATGGCAAAGTTGGTGTCTTGTGCTTCAGAACCGTTCCGGGGATTGGTGTTATGTTCCCATTTTCCAGATGAGGAAAGTAGAGAGAGATGGAGGAAATGCTCCAGACCACTGGCTAAATTGGGGATGAACTTGGACCAAATGCAGAACTCAGGATGGCCCCCAGGCAAGGCCCGTCCACAGGTCCGTGGCTGCGTCTCACAAATGGTACCAGCTGGTCAGGTGGACAGACCACCACCTGCCAGGCCACATCAACCAATCACAGAGCTTTTGTTTCAGACCCAAACAGGCACCCACCTCGGCTCTGATACATCCACAGCTTTGCATGGTGATACCATCAGTTCTTATGCATATTTTTAAAGAAGAGGCCTTCTACAACTCTCCCCCCACCAAAAACAAAGTCAAGGGGTAGGTGGTGATTGAATCTGACATAAAAGAACCCAGCCTGAAGGACAGATCTGAATTTACGTCATGTTCAACCCCCAGAGGAATCAGAGCTGGAGAAAATGCTCTTGCCTGGAACACCTCTCCATAGACTCTTGCTGTCCTGCATGCTTGGTGCCCTGAAATCTGATTCACCGTCACTCACGAGCTGTGTGTCCTTAGGCAAGTGACAGAATTTCTCTGAGGCTCGCTTTCTTCAGAAAACTAATTTAGGTTTTCACAATTGGGAGTTTATTCCTTCTAAAAACCTGATGAGCTGTGAGGGGACCCAGCTGGGTCTTCTGGGCCTCCAGGGACACAGGACCAGTGCTGAAGAGCAAGGTGGCTGCTAAAACTTAAACTCTCCCATCATGATTCACAGTTTAGTTTAAATGTGGTCAGTTTTAAGTCATTACCAAGAATAGCGTATATGTTTGGAGCTGGAAAATTCTGCTCTTCTTTCACAGAATTTCAGAGTAAATAGGCCCGTACAAGCCATCTTGTCTGACAAGCCCCTCATGGTATAAAGATTAAGGTCCAGGAAAGGTAAACCCTGGATTGAGACCTCATGAGGGCTTGAACCAAAACACCAGCATTCTTTCCAGTAGGTCTTGCCTTTTGAAGTATTCCCTCATCTTCATACAGGAATAGTAACTAACTCTTATCATTTTTCTGAGGATAATAAGAATTAAGGCCTATGCAAATGTTTTGTACACGAAAACAGCATGCATCTGACAAGAGTTATCATTCATCATAGACAGAGTCATACCAGTGATGCCAAGGCGGCAACGTGTGATGGGCCCATGGGGAGGTCTTGCTTGAAAACATAATTGTGCTTCCATTTGTTTTCAGTCAGTATATTGACATTGCTTAGAAATTGTAATCAACATTGAAGGTAGGGGATATCTGATTTTGGTTCTCAAAATGGGTGCCTGAATGTTGAGAGAGACTGTTTGTCCGGACCCTCAAACTCACATCCATCCAGAAATCTGCAGATGAATGCCTCACTGTGGGTGGTGGAATCTGCTCTAATACCAGCTGATTTTTGCCAGACAGGAATGGAAATTTGCCCCCTTTATCATGCTGATGACTACTTTTTATATTTAGGTGCAAGGACGGGCTCCAGATTTTCTTTAAACCTTGGTTGAACCCTTCCAAAACACACCTGCGAGCCTGATACAGGCTGTGGGACACCAGTGAACATACTCTATTCGTCCAGGTGTTAACTTTGGTGGCTTCTGTTCCCCTGCTTAGCACAATACAGGCGTCTTCTTCTTTAAGTCCACTAGACACCAGGACCATGTTGCCATTACTTACCCCTGAGGCTAGGGTTGTAGGCCGAGTGTGTCAGGGTATGGAAAGTGCATAGGCTCTAGGCAGGTGGCCCAAGATTGGGTCTCAGCTCTGCCATTTCCCAGCTGAACAAGGGACATAATCACTCCAATCAAGCCTCAGTTTCCTCATTTGTAAACATAAAATACCCACCACCCTGGGTTGTGGAAAGGAGTAAATGAGCTGGCAGGTATGAAAGGCTTAGCCCATAAAAGATGCTCAAATATGGCAGCTCCGTTCTCTTTTTATGAACCTTAGCTTATGTTCAAAGTTCAGTGCAGGCTTCAGCCCTTCCAGAAAGGTTTTCATGACCTCTCCTGACCACAGGATGCCTTCCACTTATAATTTCCAGCTGCCCTTTATAATTGACATTTAGTGGACAATCCTTGGCCTTCCCAGTTAACTTTTCATATGTACGTGATGCTTTGCCTCAATTAGGTCATCAACTCCCCAAAGGACCTTCTTTTTCCCTTTTCATGAGGTTAATTCCTTGCATTTTAGTTTCCACCAGGCACTGACTTGTGTCAAGCTTTCTCACAACAACTGCATATGAGAAAGAGCATCATGGACTGGATATCCCAATGGGGCAACTGGCACACAAAGTTGGATAACTAGAAAGACCTAGGTAAATGTACAGTGTTCATGGTCACCTAGGAGACTAGGCAAGAGAGTGTCGATGATCAAACTTAACCTCACTTCCACTCCTAGAGAAATAATGCAAAGGGCAATTTCCAGGGAGAAAGCAGGTGTGGTAGGCTGAAAAATGTCCTCCAAAGATATCAGGTCCTAATCTCTGGAAGCTGTGACTGTTACCTTACATGGAAAAAGATGTAATTAAGTTAAGCATCTTGAGTTGGAAAATTATCTTGGCCCAGACGGGCTCTCAATGCAATCACAAGCGTCCTGATAAGAGAGAGGCACAGGGAGATTCACCATTGGCAGAAAAGAAGAGAAAGAAGGTCATGTGTGGCTGGAAACAGAGAACAAGGCCTGACTGTGACAGAAGAGAAGAAGGAGTGTGTTGGAAGAAGAGGGAACCAGAATCAGAGAGAGAAGATGGTGTGCTGCTGGCTGTGAAGATGAAGGAAGAGGCCACGGGCCAAGGAATACAAGGAATGCAGCTGTAGATGCTGGAAAAGGCAAGGAAGTGGATTCTCCCCTGGAGCCTCCGGTGGGAGCGTGGCCCTGCCAGCACCTTGATTTCAGCCCAGTGATACTGATTTCCAACTTCTGGTCTCCAGAACTGTAAGTGAATCAATGTGTGTTGTTTTAAGCCACTGAGTTTGTAGTCATTTGTTATAGCAGCCCTAGGAAACGAATTAGAGCAAGCAAGGGAAAGAAGTAGCAGAAAAGAAACAAGGATGGGGTGTGGAACTCATGCAAGGTGCTTGAAATAGCCCTCCAGAAAATACCAGAGGACCAGAGTGCTCGTCCCAGCCATTTCATCATCTGGCTATTTCAGCTTGGGCAAATCACTCAACCTCTTCGAGCCAGGATTTCCTTATGTGGAAAATAAGATAATAACCTACCTCTCATGTGGAGAAGCTCATAAAGGCCAGCTGCTATTATCTTAATGTTAAAGAATGACAAAATATCATGGCCAGCTGGCAGAGGTGGGGTCCCATCATGCTTCCATGGAACACGAGGGCCGGGCTGAAGCAACCTGCTCATGAAGTTGAATAGGAGCCCTTTTTTACTCATTTCACAGGGAGGGAAAGGAGACGAGAGGGATAGTTTTATTAATTTTATGTTTTGTTCTCATACTTTCCTTTAGGCCTTTGACCTTGCCCATAACCAGAAATCAGTTAGGATGCCATCTTAGTGCAAAATTATACATTTAGTCATTTTAAGTTTAAAAAAGTAAAACAGGGCTTCCCTGGTGGCGCAGTGGTTGAGAGTCCGCCTGCCGATGCAGGGGACACGGGTTCGTGCCCCCATCCAGGAAGATCCCACATGCCGTGGAGCGGCTGGGCCCGTGAGCCATGGCCGCTGAGCCTGCGTGTCCGGAGCCTGTGCTGCGCAACGGGAGAGGCCACGACAGTGAGAGGCCCGCGTACGGCAAAAAAAATAATAAATTAAAAAAAATAAAATAAAAAAGTAAAACAACATTTTGCCTCTAGGTGATATTCTGCAGAAACAACCAAGACCCTGAGACTCTGCATCAGAATCAGTCTTTGAACCGCTGCTAGAAACTAGCTGACCCCCAGAGGTCATTCTGCCACTTGCTGGTTAGGTGACCTTAGGGAAGCTCCTCACCTTCTCTCTCAGTTACCTCATCTGTAAAATGGGGATGCCCCCTTCCTCGAAGGGTACTTTTGTGGGGTGGTTGAAATAATATATGTAAAGTGGGTATAGAAAGTGCTCAGAAACTGGCAGCTTCTTAGCAAGGTTATTATTTGTTATTATTGTTGCCCAGCTAATTAACTATAGTAAAATTTCATCCCCTATATTCTTTAACCAGTTAGCTACAGCTCCCACAAGAACCGTGTGATATTGGAGCAGTAGAGCTTAGTGGATAAGAGACATGAAGTTAGAGACTAACCTAAGTTTGCACCCTATTCACACCACTGGCTGTGTGGTATCAGGCCAATCATGGGAACTTTCCGAGCCTGCATTTTCTCATCTGTAATATGCACCATCTTGGTATTTATCTCTCAGAATTGTGAAGAGAATTATTCAAAATGATACGTTTAAAGGGCTTAGCCTAGCTGGCACATAGTAGGCCCTTAGTCAATATTCAGCAGAGTAAATTCCCTTGCTTTCATTTTCATTTAAAAATAGAGAGGGAGGGCTTCCCTGGTGGCACAGTGGTTGGGAGTCCGCCTGCTGATGCAGGGGAAACGGGTTCGTGCCCCGGTCTGGGAGGATCCCATGTGCCGCGGAGCGGCTGGGCCCATGAGCCGTGGCCGCTGAGCCTGCGCGTCCGGAGCCTGTGCTCCGCAACGAGAGAGGCCACAACAGTGAGAGGCCCGCGTACCACAAAAAAAAAAAAATATATATATATAGAGAGAGGGGGGGGGGAAAGAAATCTGAAGGTCCAAGGCAACAAAAGTTATTGGGCCATTAACCAAAGGTGAAAACTGCAGCTTCATGCCTGGCATTTGTGCCACTTAAAAAGGTAGAGTTATTTCTAGGAGACTGACTTAACAGGAAATAGGACCTCTCTCTTCCAGAAACCTGAGGTACTGGCCTGGAGAAAAATCCCTGAGCCAGAGGCTGTTCACTGGTGACCTTTCACAGGCAAATTTACCCAAAGCCCGGAGGGGAGAGGCCTGGGCCCACCCCTTCCCAAGTGCACAGCTGTGGGATTTTCCTCCTGGCCTTCCTGGGCCTACCCTGCTGTGCCTGACTGGGCTCCTTGTGGCTTCTGTCACCCCTGAAACTGTTGTGGAAAGTTCAGCTTGAGAAGAAGACGGAACTGGGCTGTTTTGATTTTTTTTTTTTTTCCCCTTCTGTTTGAAAGTCGAACAAACCCATGACTTGATTTCAGAAAGTTTAACCCAAACCAAATGCTCTTCTAATGTGGGGAGGGACCACGCTGTGGAGAACCCGGGCATTTTGACTTCGTGAAGACAGTGACAGTGGGCAGAGCCAGATCTCTCCAGAAATCAGACGTTACAGGTTCACAGGCCACCAGGGACCGCTGGAATGTTGCTTAGTTTTGGACTCCGGATTTATAGTCCAACCCCTCCTTCCTCACCCCCTGGAACTTGATTTATTGTTGTGCAGATCCAGTGGCTCTCCTCCAACTTTATTTCTTTCTTCAGAAGTAAACAAGAATCTTACCGCTCCATAACCTCCCCGAAGTTTGTTTGTTCTTTACTCCGTACAGTGTGGGCCATGTTTGTTCCCTGGGAAAGTCTCTTCTCTAATTATTTTCACATTGCAACAGTTTCTGCTTCTTCTTCTTTCTCTGAGGTTTATAAAAATGCTGATGGTGGATTTGCTTCAGGCGAAATTGTGCTGTAAACATTTTCTCCTAGGCAATTGGGAGCCTCAGTGACTGGAAGCCATGTTGCCTTTTCTTATAAAGTGCCCGAAGGAAATGTGGAAATCTTAAAGTGCTTCTTTGGATGGCTGGAGGAAAAATAGGTACGTTGGTAAGATGGGGAAATTCTGCTGATCTTGTACAAGGGAACTTCTTTGACAGCTCTGTGCGCAAGACTCAGCTAAGAGTCACAGATGTAGAAAACAAACTTATGGTTACCAAGGCGGAAAGGCGGGGGCGGGATAAATTGGGAGATTGGAATTGTCATATACACACTACTATATATAAAATAGATAACTAATAAGGACCTACTGCATAGCACAGGGAACTACACTCAATACTCTGTAATGACCTATATGGGAAAACAATCTAAAAAGGAGTGGATCTATGTATATGTATAACTGATTCACTTTGCTGTACACCTGAAACTAACACAACATTGTAAATCAACTATGAAAGTTAAAAAAAAAAAAGACTCAGCTGAGAAAAAGGCTTCCTCAAAAGTTGAGTTTTCATTTAAGTTGAGATCTTTCTGCCTCCAAGCACAGATGGAAAGTTGGTGCATTTTAAGGATAAGAATTTAGGAAATCAAAGGCTGATATTCCTAGCAAAATTTTGGATTATGGAATAGGTAATGGCTTGTTCTCACCAAGAAGTGTAAATCTAATCTTGATGTTTGCATGTCTAGTTTGAAAACTGAAAAATCTGTCTAACAATAGCAATCGTTGGTTCCGGGTGAAATTGAGGCTCAAAAGGATGGTGGGTTGTTTGTTCCTCTCATCTTTGTATGGTCCTAAGGGTCTTGCTTGTTTCAGTACAACCTCTCCCTACATCTATCCCCCAATAGCATTACCACCTATATCTCTAGAATTTCAGATCCACACGTCCAGTGGGCCATTGTTTGAGGTTCCAGGCCTGTCCCTATCATCTCTCCTAGTATCTGATAGGAACCTCTTTTACATGCAGCTGTCCAGTTTTCCCAGCACCACTTATTGAAGAGAATTTTCTCCATTTATACCCTTGCCTCCTTTGCATAGATTAGGTGACCATAGGTGCTTGGGTTTATCTCTGGACTTTCTATCCTGTTCCATTATTCTATATTTCTGTTTTTGTGCCAGTACCATACTGTTTTGATGACTATAGTTTTCTGGTATAGTCTGAAGTCAGGGAGCCTGATTCCTCCAGCTCCGTTTTTCTTTCTCAAGATTGCTTTGGCTATTCAGGGTCTTTTGTGTCTCCATACAAACTGTAAAATTTTTCGTCCTAATTTTGTGAAAACTGCCATTGGTAATTTGATAGGGATTGCACTGAATCTGTAGATTGCTTTGGGTAGTAGAGTCATTTTCACAATATTGATTCTTCCAATCCAAGAACATGGTATATCTCTCCATCTGTTTGTGTCATCTTTGATTTCTTTCATCAGTGTCTTATAGTTTTCTGAGTACAGGTCTTTTGCCTCCTTAGGTAGGTTTATTCCTAGTTATTTTATTCTTTTTGATGAAGTGGTAAATTGGATTGTTTCCTTAATTTATCTTTCTGATCTTTCATTGTTAGTGTATAGGAATGCATGAGATTTCTGTGTACTAATTTTGTATCCTGGGGCTTCCTTGGTGGCGCAGTGGTTAAGAATCCACTTGCCAATGCAGGGGACACGGGTTCAATCCCTGGTCCAGGAAGATCCCACAGGCTGTGGAGCAACTAAGCCCATGTGCCACAGCTACTGAGACTGCACTCTAGAGTCCATGAGCCACAACTACTGAGCCCGCGTGCCACTACTACTGAAGCCCACACACCTAGAGCCCATGATCCGCAACAAGAGAAGCCACCGCAATGAGAAGCCCGTGCACTATAACAAAGAGTAGCCCCACTTGCCGCAACTAGAGAAAGTCTGCATTCAGCAATGAAGACCCAACGCAGCCAAAAATAAATAAATAAAATAAAATAAATTTATAAAAAACAAGATTTTGTATCCTGCAACTTTACCAAATTCATTGATGAGTTCTAGTACTTTTTCTGGTAGTATCTTTAGGATTTTCTATGTATAGTATCATGTTATCTGCAAACAGTGGTAGTTTTACTTCTTCTTTTCTAATTTGGATTCCTTTTATTTCTTTTTCTTCTCTGATTGCCGTGGCTACGGCTGTCTAAAATGGATTTTGTGTCCTTACCTTCAGTCTACACTCTCCTCACATCTCCCACCTCAGTGAGGGGCACCATCATAAGCTAAGGCCCCTTGTGGGAAGCCTGGAGGCATCTGAACTCTCTCTCTCCTATCTGATCTGGCCTTAGTCCTGTCCACTCTAGCTGCCCAGTGGCTCTTGAATTGGCTTGCCTTCATCTTTTTTCACAGCCATTGCCTTATTCAGACTTTCATTGCCTCTCACCTAGACCACTACTATAGTCTCCTTGTTGATCTCTGCCATGATCTGAATGTTTGTGTCCCCCACACCATTCCCCAAATCATATATTGAAATTCTAATGCCCAGTATGATGGTGTTAGGAGGTAGGGCCTTTGCGGGGGTGGGTGATTAGGTCATGAGGATGAAACCCTCATGAATGGGATTAGTGCCTTCACAAAAGAGGCTCCAGAGAGCTTCCTTGTCCCTTTCTCCATGTAAGGACACAACGAGAAGTCTATAGTCTGAAACCCAGAAGACGGCCTTCACCAGAACCTGACCATGTTGGCACATTGATCTTGGACTTCTAGACTCTAGAAGCATGAGAAATAAATTTCTCTTGTTTTTAAGCTACCCAGTCTGTGATATTTTGTTTTAGCAACCTGAATGGACTAAGACAGTCTAACCCACAAATCTCACTTCCTTGCCCTCATTAAAAGAATTGCCTCCCAAGCTATGAGAGTGTTCTGATCACAGGATCAGATCATAGACATCATCTATGTCCCTCTCACCCCACTGTCCACACAGGCTAGTCCAGGCCCTGAAGCATGGCTGGTTCCAGCCCTCTCTCCAGGCTTGTTCTGCTGTTCAATGCCCACATCCACCCACCCATCCACATGGCTGGCTTGTCCCACCAGTACACACCATGCTCTTCCATACTTCATGCTGCTGTCTGACTTGGAGTACTCTTCTGCCCCTTGTCTAACTGGCAAAAGTCCATTAATCCTTGAAGGCCCGATTCATACATTAGCTCCTCTGTGAAATCTTTCCAAATACCCCGAAGAATGTCTGTTGCTCCTTCTCAAGTGTTTCCAAAGCAGTCTGTACACAGCTTTACACTGTATTTTTGCCTTAACCTATTCTCACCTATACTCCCCATCCCCCATCCCCTGCCCTTACAAGGACTATGAGTCCCTGGAGGGCAGGATGTAAGTCCTTCCTACCTTTATATCCCTTCCATTTAGGACAGAGTCTGGCCTATGGGAGGGACCAGGGATGGGTGTGGAAAGATTTTATGGACTGAATTGTACCTCCCATCCCCATGATCCAAATTTATATGCTAAAGCCCTAACCTCCAATGTGATAGTATTTGGAGACAGAGCCACTGGGAGGTAATTAACTTAGATGAGGTCACGAGGATGGGACCCTCCTGATGGGATTAGTGTGCTTATAGGTAGAGACACCAGAGAGCTTCCTTGCTCTCATTTTTCTCACCATGTGGGGGCCCAGTGAGAGGGTGGCTGGCTGTCTGCAAACCAGGAAGAAAGCCCTCACTGGGGAACCTTGATATTAGACTTCGAGCCATCAGAACTGTGAGAAATAAACTCCTGTTGTTTAAGTCTATGGTATTCTGTATGGCAGCCTGAGATGACCATGGAGTTGTTATTAAGTCCATTTCAGCACAGACCCCCTGCCCTGGGATGTACTTGTGGTGATGAAGGTGAAAACATGGCTTCCAGCATTGCTTGGAAGACCCTGGACAAAGCTTTGATCCAGGTCTGGGGGAGACCAAGACTCTGAATTGAACAGGGCAGAGGCTGCTGCCATAGGCTTCAAACGGTATCCTCTTCAGGGTTCTCCCTTCAGAATAAGGGGGAAATCATCTTGGATCCCATCTAACTTCAGGTACCATGCTCAGTCTAGAACCTCTTCCTGCTATATGCCATTATCATCTTGGTCCCTCCCGCCCCACCTTTCAGGCCTGAATTTGCCACACCCCTAACAACAGGAGGAATTGGACTGGGGCCACCCTGGCTCAAGGTCCTTCTCCCCCAGCTCTGATATTGCCCTGACTTGGCTTCTTTCACACATGAGGAAATCCCAGCATGCCTCAAGGATGATACTGCTTTTGACTGATGGTACATGTTTTATCCAGGAACAGGGCAGCAAAGGGGCTATGAGGCTGAGGGCAGTGTCTCCTCTGCTAAGACTTGAATGAGGCAGGAAAGATTCTAGGATCTGAGAGGTCAAAACTACAGAGTTTAATTCAATTCACGTTTCAGAGAACCTACTATGTGCCAGGGATTGGAGTTAGGTGATGAGGATACAAAGATGAGTTAAATAGCATCCTTGTCTTAGAAGACAGCATCTCTTGACTCTGTGTGGGAGGTTCCCTTCTGGGACCTGCCTAATCCCAGCCTCAGCCTGAGGACCAGGAAGTCTCTTGAGCTCAAAGTCAGGCTGCACATACAGGATGGGTAGAGCTGGGCTGGGGCTAGGGAAGTGAGAGAGCTGAAGGTTAGTTCCAGGAACGTCTGAGTCTTGCAATCATCTGGGGCCCTTACTTTCAAAGTGCCTCATTTCCCTTGTCTATAAAGGAGGGACCTGCATCCTTGCTTATTCACACTACAGGATTGTAGGCACCTGCAATGTGGTCAAGCCTAGGGATGCAAAAATGCACCCAGTACAGTGTCTACTATAGGTGCTCAAAAAATATTGGTTGAATAAATGAGAACAAATGAGTGGTTTCTGTTCTCAGCCTTAGAGGGAAAGGCCATTCGCTTATAGAGTGCTTGCTGTATTTTGCCTATGTCACAACATAGCATATGCTACCACAGATAACAGGACAAGATAGCGTAAGTTGAGGCTCCATGTGGAGCAAATGGCTTGCTTTCCTTCTCCACTGGAGGGACAGCAGTTTCTGTTCAGGGATGCTGGGAAAGGCTCCATGGAGGAGGGGAGCTCAGAGCAGCCCTATGGTAAGGTTGGATCATACACTCTTGAACCCTCCCCCCAAGGCTCCTTGGAGTACAGCAGAGTCTCCAGGGAGGGTCTCCTTGCATCTCAGCCTCTTTCTTCTTGAGCATGGCAGGGAGATGCACAGGGATTGTGCATCATGGAGACAAGACCCTTTCTTGGGGTCCTCTGCAAATGGAGAAGAGGTCTTTGTGGTAGGGAGACTCTTTGGTCCTGTCTCTACTTCTGCGTTTCTAGATATTTGTATTTCTAGATATTTTATCTTCCTCTCTTCCTCCCTCTGGGTCTTGGTGTGCCTCTGACTGTCTTTTATTTTTGCTCTCATGATGTCTTTTCTTCCTGCCCACTCGCACTCTGGTTGGAGGTGTTTCTCTTTTTCTCTCTTCTCTTCTTTTCGAAATGAAATGACTTTGGAACTGACTGTGGTTACTTTTAACCTGGAAGTTCTTTGATCACAGGCTCCTTGAGGTCAGGAACCCACGTCTGTCTGTTCACTGCAATGTACCTGACATCTAGCATAGAGACTACACTCAGTGGGGACACCCAAATATTGTTGATTGAATACGTGGAGAAGATACGTTTGCTTGGGAAGGCTGAGCAGGGTCAGAATAGGGCCTGGAAACTCTGAGCAGGGAAGCTATAGCTTGGGTCTGGCTTCAGTCTAAGCTTTAAGGGAAAGGGCAGAAAAACATCCCTTGAGAGTTTTAGATTTCCAGCCCAGATTCCTATGTGAAAAATCTGACAGATTCTGAGTAGAAGCATCTCTTGAGAATAAAGAGGCTGTGTCTAAAAACACATTCCCTGGGTTTTATCTCTTAAGAACATGAAGACCTGGGGAGCAGAAAGTTCTAAGGAATCCTGATGCTCTAGGAGCACTTAATGCAGAGTCCCTATCCTCAAGGACCTGACAGTCACCTCATAAAGATCTTAATTGCAGTAGCGGTCCCCATTCTTGTCCTGTCTCGGGATGGCTGTATGAACCTGCACAAGGTGCCCACTCATTGGCCCTGTCCGATCTATAAAAGTGAAGGGTACGGGCCAGATCCCTAAGGGCTCTGCCAGGATCTGCTGTTCTCGGATTTGCGGTAAGTGTTGGGCTGGCGATTTTATCAGGCTTCCTTATCAGAAGCTGTTACTCTCTCAGGAAAGATGGGAAGCAATAATTTGATTGATCCACCCATTGCTGGCAGCACTGAATGTGCCTCTGAGCTGTATGCTGACTCATCCAGGCCTTTCTAGGGGGGCTGCTTGGCTCAGGTATGATGCTACCTTCACTGTGAACGTGGTAACCAGCACATGTGAGCATAGAGCACAGAAATCCAGGTCTCTAAACACAAGTATACGTATGGAGGATAAACTAAATGTTTCACAACTTGAATTGTCAGGAAAATAGTACTTGGTTGCCTGGTTCATCTTTATATTTCCCCCTTTGGGTGGTCCTCCTACCTTCCAACATATACATACTGACCGCAGCTAATGAGGTCAGGCAGTGTGTGCCCCCTGAACCACACACAAACACATCCACCCACGTGAACACCCAGCATACATACACACGTCACACACACAGACACAAGCCTTAGATGCATAGAGAGAGTCTATATGCTCTACACACAAACAAACCTACCTGCATACTGAGATATTCTACTTTTGCCCTTGGACTAGCATTTGGGGATACACAGTGTGGCTGGCAGAATAATGGCTTCTCAAAGATGCCCACGACCTCATCCCTAGAACCTGTGAGTATGTTATGTTACATGGCAAAGGAAACTGAGATTGCAGATGGAATTAAGTTGCTAATCAGCTGACTTTAAGATAGGAACATTAGACGGGACTATCCAGGTAGGCCCAATATAATCACAAGGGTCTTTAAAAGATAGAAGAGGAGGCAAAAGAGTCAGTGTCAGAGTGACACAATGTGAGAAAGACTCCACCAGCCACTGATGGCTTTGAAGATGGAGGAAGGTACCATCAGCCAAGGGATGCAGGTAGCCTCCAGTTGGAAAAGGCAAGGACACAGGTCCTGCCCTAGAGCCTCTGGAAAGGAACACAGACTCCACAGAACTTGATTTTAGCCCAGTGAGGTGTGCGTTGGACTTTTGACTCTAGAACTCATATGATCATTAATTTGGGTGCTTTAAGCCACTGAGTGTGTGGTAATTTGTTACAACAACAATAGGAAACTAATACCCACACAGGCAGAGTCCTATCACCATGGAACCCACGGTCTAGTAGAGGAGACAGAACAAAGGTTCTAGAATGCAGAATAAAAAGACTATAATAGGATCAGCTCAGCCTGCTGAGAAAACACCCAGGAGAGCCCCCCAACCCAGACTTGAGAACGAAGGGAAGGTTTTCTCGTAGAAACTCCATGAGGGAGGGACCAACGCTGACCAATGTCAGCAACACCTACCACTGTACCTGCATGTACTGTGTCCAATAAATATGTGTTGGAGGGAGGAAAGAGAGAGGGAGAGAAGGAGGAAAGATGAAAGAAAAGACAAAGCTAGGGCTTGATAGATAAATAGGGTTTAAGATGGGTGAATACAAAGCATGGGAAAGTGTTTCAGGCAGAAGGGACAACATGGACAAGGACCTGAGGGTTATTTAGAGGACTAAATAAAATTTAGTTTGGCTGGGACACAGTGCCCCACAGGGAATGGGGAAAGATGAGTCAGGGCAAGGTACAGACCATAAGGGGCCTTATCAGCTATAATTAGACATTTGGCCTGTATCCTATATGCAATTGGCATTCTCTCTCTCTCTCTCTCTCTCTCTTTTTTTCTGGGGGGAGTTTCTCTCTCTCTCTCTCTCCCTTTTCTTTTGGTTTCTTTTTTTTTTTTTTTTTTCTGTACGCGGGCCTCTCACTGTTGTGGCCTCTTCCGTTGCGGAGCACAGGCTCCGGATGCACAGGCTCAGCGGCCATGGCTCACGGGCCCAGCCGCTCCGCGGCATGTGGGATCTTCCCGGACCGGGGCACGAACCCATGTCCCCTGCATCAGCAGGTGGACTCTCAACCACTGCGCCACCAGGGAAGCCCCTATTGGTTTCTGTTTTAATATCCCTTAAATGGCATGTGTATATTCAGTCTCACTTAAGTCAAATAAAGCTTATGGAAACATCTCATTCTTGTCTTGCAGCTTATATTTCAGTCACTCCCTCCATTTTAGCAATGCTTTACTCCCTAAATCATCTGTTTTCATTTTGTGTAAGATGGGCTGGTCTGGTAGACGAAGAACACTGGGTCTGTAATCACGGTCATCTGAGTTCAAGTCCACACTCCTCTATTTACAAGTCAGTAGCTCTGTATTCTCTAGTTTCTCAGTCTGTAAAATGGGATCAGGAGAGTGCTTACCTCATGGGCTTTCTGTGAAGATCAAATGAGTTAGTCCATGAGAGAGCTTTCAAAGCGCTAGGTGTACATCATGTAGTCGATGGCAGCCATCTGCCAAAACCATCACTCGTGGTATAGTTATTCTCAACCAGCCATAACCACTGTGCTGGTAAGTGTCCTTGTCCTCCAGGTCCCTCTCACCGTTCTGTCCCCCAAGAGGCTGACCTACATGGACCACGTCAGTGAGCTCCCTGGCCTCTAATTAATTTATTTATTGGCTGTGTTGGGTCTTGGTTGCGGTACGCAGGCTTTCTCTAGTTACGGCGAGCAGGGGCTACTCTTCATTGTGGTGCGCGGGCTTCTCGTTTTGGTGGCTTCTCTTGCTGTGGAGCACGGGCTCTAGGCACGGGGGCTTCAGTAGTTGTCGCTCAGAGGTTCTAGAGCACAGGCTCGGTAGTTGTGGCGCATGGGCTTAGTTGCTCCATGGCATGTGGGATCTTCCCGGACCAGGGCTGGATCCCATGTCCCCTGCATTGGCAGGCGGATTCTTAACCACTGCGCCACCGGGGAAGTCCCCCTGGCCTTTTAGTTTCCAGTTGACTCCAGCCTATGGGAGGCATCAGCAGGAGGTCCGGAGAGTAGATTGGGGCATTTGTTGTCCTTGGTTCCTTCCTTTCAGGGTTTCTGGGGCTCAGCTGATTTCCTTTATCAAAGGTGGACTCTTCTCTGGAGGCCCTCTCCCTACAACTACCCACTTCTGGTTCCAGGAACTTCTCCCTCTTCTTGTCCTTTAAGACCCCGTGATGGTAATGGCTTTCCCACCTTTGCAGGCCCCAAGGTTTCCTTCATACCATCTCCTGTTGGTTTCCTTTGCGCCTAAGTAATGGTCCTTTCATTAAATGTCCCCCAAATGACCCCGTTTGAGCATGCCTTCCGTTCTTGCTGGAACGCTGACCAAGACAACTTTCTTTCAGGTATTGGGCCTGCTGGCTTAAGAGGCCAATAAGACCTCATCCTGTTAAGGAAGCCCTTGTCCCCCTGGTCAGCTGTGGAACCTTCAATGAGGTGACCACATTGTCACAAGACCACTTCTTTTTCATTCTGCAAGAAGCTTTGGAGATATCAAGGAAATTTGTAATCTTAATGGACATGATGACCATACTCCGTGCCAGAAAATGAAACCAAAACCAAGTGGCCCAGGGACAATACTGGGTTGCTGTGGGTTTCCAGCAGCCAAGGGACCATGAGTCAGAGTGACTGGTGTGAGGCCAAGAGGGGAAGTAGGTCAGTGGATCTAGGGGCCACTGTAGTCACCCTGCTGCCCTGAGCCAACTCTGACCACACTCCAGGGCTGTGTGGTCCCTTCATCCGTATGCTTCTCCAGCCCCATCCTTGAGCAGGCTCTCTCCTGCCGGCAACACCACTGAAATGGAATTTGCAAGTGGACTTCTCCTGCTATAGCCCTGATGTGATACTAAAGAACTTGAAGTTCAGTTGTGTCGATACTTACCCCCATTCACGTGTGCAGCCCCAGCACCAGAACAGCCCTCCCCCATCCCATATGGTGGTTCCTTTCTTGTTCAAACCAGGTCTTTCTTTTTCAGACTGAGAGCTTGTTGTGGTCAGAGAATGAGTCTTTATATCCTTGGTACCCAGCTCAGAGCTTGCCTTTTAGAGAGTCCTGAGTCTAGCAGGAGAGTTAGAAATATAGGCTTTGGCAGCAAGGAGATGAATCTTGGTTCCCTTAGCCTTTTATCCATCACTTCTCACATTACCCTGTTAGTATCTTCTGATTCTAGTCTCGATACCACTAACTTTAGGTAAGATATTTCATGTTCCTGAGCTGTATTTTCCTCATGCATAAAAATGGAGAAAAAATTACCCTCCTTATAGGGTTGTTATGGTAATTAGATGAGATTAGCATATTCAAAGACCTTAGCATATTAGCAAACACAGAAACTATTATTGTTATTACTATTACTATTAAACTATTATTGTTATTACTGCTGAATAAAACTTTCTGAAATTAGAAACCCACTTGCCTACTTGTCTATAATTTCAAAATAGACAAGGACACAAGAGAAACATCAGAAGATCTGATCAAAGCAGATGAAGCATCATGTTTCCATTAACGTATCCACCTGTGTCCCGGGAGCAGCAGTTTCCTGTAGCATGAGAGGCCTGGGTTTTGAGAAGGGCTTTGGATCTCAGATTTGTCAATTACAAGTTGCTGACAGGAGGCATGTCACTCCACATCCATCGCCTCAGTTTCCACATCTCCCAAACTGGTATCCATTCAAGGTTATTTTCTCACTGGATGATAATTGAGCACCTACTATGTGTCAGACACTACTCTAGGCTGTAAATATAGTCACAAACAGGACAGGATAACCCTTGCCCTCATGGGGCTTACATTTTAGTTAGGGAAGGGGCAACTAGTTGGTGGGGGGAGACAGATAATAAGTAAATGAATCCATAAGCTAATTTCAGGTGTTGATAAGTGTTATGGGGAGAATGAAAGAGGACACTGGAATATAGAATAACCCTGTAGGGGGATCGGGTTGGGTTCCTTGACTAAGGTGGTCAGGGTGAGACTCTCAGAGTAGGTGACTTTGGAGCTTAAATAAGAATGGAGAGAAAAAGCCAACCATGAAAGGATCTGGGTAGGGGGTAAGTATTCCAGGCAAGTGGACAACCAGTGCAAAAGTCGGAGGTTGAACAAGCTTGTATATTTAAGTCATTAAAAATAGACCAGTGTGGCTGGAGCACAGTGAAGGAGACAAGGTCAGAAGGTAATGAGGATTAAATGAGATGGTGTACTGAACTGTCCAGAACAATCACACTGGGGGTGTGTTTGATGAGTGCTGTCTTTCCCTCAACAACATCTATACCTTGAGGACCTACTGTGCATCAGTGTAAGATGCAAAATTCAGTAAACAATACTGCTATCTCTAAGGAGCTCATGGTCTAATAGGAGAGGAAAGATATCCACTTTAAAAATAAACAAATCAAAATGAGGCAAATGATGAGACCTGAGAACCAGTGATAGTACCTGGGTGATGATATAAATATAGAATAGATACAGATATGGATGTGGGTGTGGATGTGGATATAGATGCGGATGTGAATGTGGATGTAGATATTCGATATGCTTGTGGATGGTGGGTGTGGAGGTGGATTTGTATATTACATATATATATATAATAGAATGAATGAATAAGTGATTGAATATGTGAATACATATAAAGGAGGCAGAGAGTCCTAGGTGGATGGCTGAGGAGAAGGCTTCCTACAAAAGGCAGAGGTGGTGATGCAGAAGACATGTCCACCACTGGAAGACACCAGCTGGGCTGGCACAGAGCATTCCTGTAAGGAACTAATAGCTGGGAAGTAGGTAGAAGACCGATTGTGAAGAATTTTTGATTTGCCCTGTGGACCTGTCACATTATTTATACTTATAATATATAATATATAATGTAATAGACATTTGTGTAGCACATGAATGGACACAGCGTGTCTACAGCAGGCCCGAGTTTCTATGAGCATATTCTATTTCTCCAATTTCCCCATGCAAAAGCAGAAACACAGAAAATGACTTCCTCCTGCCCTTTCTCTATGACCATTTTGATGTCAGTTATTATGTCTTAAATTCAACAATCAGTGAAACATAAAATGGCTCATTTCAGGCTCTGATGGGGGAAAGAGGATGGAAGAGCCAGTGGTGATTTTTAAAAATGTCATACATTTGTGTATTTCTTTATAAGAAGTATTCTTAATGTTAAAATCTGAGTATGAAACAAAAATCAGGAAGGTTCAAAAAATAAAATTATTATAAATGTCAAAATTGGGGTGGCCCAGGAATACATGTCTGCAGACCATAAGGACCCCCGTGATTTCTACTATCCATTTGATTCTGTGCAGCTTCGTGGTCAGAACCAGTCACAGATTTAGACTGCAGAACTCCCCACACAAATGTTCTTCTCATGGAACTGTGTTTTGGCAAAGGAAGCTCTGGGAAAAGCTAATATATGCCCTTGAATATAGTCAGCATGATTTAAACTGAAGACTTGTTAAAGCAGGGATTGCCAGTTGTTCACTAGAACTGTGGAACTGCAGAAAAGATTTTAATAATATACTACAGAACATGCAGTTTTGAGCAATATAACTTGTCATTGAGATTTTTTAGGTTGAATTAGTTGCAAATTATTTCACTAAAATTACCATAAAAAACGGAGCCATTGTAAGGGCTATGGGCTATGAGACAATTACATTTTTGTAGTCATCAGCCCAAAACAGAGTTTTAGAAGTGTAGTTATTAAGCTGTCCTTGCTGCTAATAATTAGATAAAAGATCACTTGCCCGTTGAAGTAATAACTTCAGCCAAAGAGAAGATCCTTTCCCCTGGTCTCTATGGGAATGTGGCATGGGGCATGTTTGTGAATTAGCATCCAGCTATGATAGGCAGGATCCAGCATTGGCCTTTGTAGCTCAGGGGTCTACATGAAAAGGATCTCAAAAAAATACTGGGTGACAGTGATGTCAAGAGAAGGTTGCAGCTCTTTTAGAAAAGGACAGAGTTGAAATAGCAGAATCTTGTTTTGTTTTGTTTGTTTAGAGAATGTAATAATTTGGAAAAGTTTTTAAAATCAGGGAGTGAGTTCATTTTGCTTTCCCTGGCTGCGATCAAATTGGTTTGCCTTTGAGGCAGGTGAAAGCTAAGCGCTTGGTCCTGGTATAGGTCTTGAGTAGCCCTGTGTCCCTCAGTTTGACAAAGACTGTCCTTCCCACCCCTGCTGTGAAATCATTGCAGAAGCAGTGGTCTTCTAGTGTTTGGCACTCAGACCAGGATTTCAACCTGCTCTAGGACACATTTCCTGCACATTTACCTAAAGGGCCCCAAACCCAAATGTCTTGTTTCCCCCGAGAGCCTCTAGACCTAAGCTGCTACATGTTGGAAGCCCAGGGCCTGTGGAGTGGAACAATATGACCCCTTTCTCCTCCTCATAAGTTTCGGAAGTTTCAAAAAAAGCAGGTGCAAATCACAACTGAATTTGAAACCCCAGAGGAAGCCAGAGAAAATCAACTTAACAACAAGAAAGCTTATTACAGAAAAACCTGGAGAAAAACTTCAGCTGTGCTATCTCCAAGCAATTATCAACTCCCTGGCTGATTTCAAAGTCCCCTCAGAGTCTCGTGTAGATTGAATCCTCATGATCTTGCCTCATGTGAGGACCAGTGGGCTGTTCTTGCGCCGTAGGTCTGTGGTTGTGGGTAAATATATGGATATCCTAGCAACTTGCGAAAGCCACAGTACCCTAGCCAGGGCTTGTTTGTGTTTTTGTTCGCAGGAGAGTAGGTTTGAGGTGGGGGCCTGGGGATATTTTGAGCCAAGCAAAGAGGTATCTTGGTAAACATATGAATTTTCTAATTTCTGTTCATCCTTGGCTGCCCCTTGCAAGTTGGGGTCATCTTCCCCTTCAGCCTTCCCATGTCCTCCTGAAATTTGAAGTTTGCTCTTCTTCTAAAAATGTACAAACCACTATCATTCATTCACCAAACTTTCACTGCTTTGGGGTGCCTCGTTCCAGGCACTGTGCATGGTTATGAAAATGGAGGTGTTCAAGACATGGCTTCTACCCCCAAGAAGCACACTGTCTAGTCAAGAAGAAATACCGCAACAGCCATACCAGACCTGCTGCTTCCCACCTTCGTGTCCTTGCACTCGACCTTTCCTCTGCCTGGACAGAATGCCCTTGTCTCCCTTTCTCCTCTAGGGGAGGCCTCCTCCATCCCTCCCCACAGCCAGGTTGTCCACGCCTCTGGGATGCTCTGTACTTTGGTCTCACATCTGTTTCACATTTTTCACCTACTCTGTGATGATCTGAGATCCTGTTTATTACTTCTTCCAGACATGTTCCTACCTGGACTGTTTCCTGGCACATGGTAGACACATGGTCATTATTGGTGAAATGAGTGAGTGAATGAATTCCCAGGAAAGGTGTAGCACTCTGAAGCTTATCTGCCTCAGCTTAAATGCTGACTCCAATGCTTACCGATTAGGCAAATGAAACTGAGTTATTTTGCTTCCCAATACTCACTGTTTCTATCTGTAAAATGGGAATAAGACCTGCTTCACAGGGTTGTTGTGGGGATGAGAAAATCCTTGATACGTGCTTAGCAAAATGATTGGCTCCACGCATCGTAGCCATTAGGAGAGTCATCACTAGCACACGTCTACTGGTTGCCCACTAGGTGCCCTACAATAAGGAATGGTATCTGCCGTCAGTGAACTCCCAGCCTTATTGGGGAGACAGATGCAGTAACAGAAATGAACAGGCTGTTTTACCAGGAAGTGGGATTAGGAACACGGGGGTAGGCACCTAACCCAGTCTGGGGCGGAGGGGCTAGATCAGTGAGGAAGGATTCACAGAAGTGATACTGGGGGATCATGAGATCCAAAAACAAAAACAAATTCAGAATCTTGAAGGCCTATCCCCAAATCCTGCCTTAAATATTTCCAACACACTTCAGCGTTTCCCTTTTTCTAGCTGTACTGTTGACTTCCATGAGCGCACTGCTTTACAATTCACCAAGGGCTTCCACACACCATATAATGGTTTTATTCAATTCTCCCAACTTCCCTGTGAGGCAGATAAAGCAGGTAAAATAAAATTCAGTTTACAGGTGAGGGAATTGAGGCTCAGAAAAACCACACAGCTTCTGTGTGATATCAGCTAGATGCAGCCCCCATTAAGCCTGATGCCTTCCCATTCCCATAGTCTGTACGCCCCATGAACAAACCGGGAGCCCACCGCCTCTGCACCTTTGCCACACTATTTCCTCCACCCGAAATGCCCTCCCCGTCCTCTTTGTTTGTCTGAATCTTTCTCTTCTCTGACGTCGCTACTATAACCCTAACTCCCCTGGGGAGTCTTTCCCTGTCCACACAGCCGGCAAGAGTCTCTTGAACTCCAAGAAGATTCACTGTCTAGGCTGTAATAGGACATTGACATCCTCTGGCAGAAGCTTTTGGTCTTTTTCATGTGCCCATGTCTGCCTTCCCTACCTGGCTGTGAGCCTCTGGAGGGAGAGTACTTTGTTAATCTCTGTCATTGACATATAGTAGATGTTTAGTAAATGCCTGTTGATTAAGTGAATGGCATCAAGGTTGTCAGCCAAGTTTCCTTTTAGGCTGATGGGAACATACTTACAGGAGAAGTAGAAGAGCTTTTACTAGGCAATGAGGTCCTGAAGGTGGAAGCAAGATGGAGCATCAATGAGCACAGAGTCTGACAGCAAGCACATGGATAATAACCATACAGATTGGAAAGTTCCAAACAGAGTAAGATACAATGGGAGTAAGGTGTGATGGGAGAACCCAGGTGGTAGATGGAGGGGATGGAAGCACCAACGAAGGGAAGGGGCAGTGGTGAGATCTGAAGAAGGCCATGGAGCATGAGAAGGAACTGACCAGGAAAACAAGGGGTGGCAAGGCAGAGTGTAGACAGGGGCTCCCAGGTCTACAGAAGGAATAAAAACCAAACACAGCCCAGAGTCATGAAAAGACATGAAATGGATCTGAAGATAATATGGGATATTGTTTAAGTGCTATCCTGAAGTCCACATAGATTCTGCCTCCTCAATGGATGGATGGATGGAAGATACGAACATCCTCTCAGAATAAAGAGGAAACATAGTCAAAGATAAACTCTTGACTCTGAATACTAGAATTGTTGGTATTGATAACTATGTGTTGACAAAAGCAATGTAAATTTATTCTTTAATAATCAGGAACCAAAGGTTAGTGATTTTAAAAATTACTCTTAATCCCCCCATCTATATATAACCACTGTTAATATACTGGTGTAGGTCTTTCCAGTCTTTCTTTTATGTCTCTCTTATCCGTCTGTCCATCTAACTATATACCTACTTTCCTCCATATCTACCTATGGTCCTTCTATTTATTCATCCTTCAATCCATCTAGTCTTTACTGAAACAAAAATATGCTCATCTGGCACTTTACATTTTGTAACCTAATTTTCTAACCAATTTATTATAAGAATCCAGTTATGTCTACCTATTTTTAACTCAGATTCTAGTAGGTGCATAATATTTCTGTGGAAAGTACCAGAGTTGATACTACAATTCCCTATGTGTTTTTGCCATTATCAAAGATACTTCAATGAACGTGGGTACTCTTTTAACACCTTCATTGGAGTATAATTGCTTTACAATGGTGTGTTAGTTTCTGCTGTATAACAAAGTGAATCAGCTATACATATACATGTATTCCCCACTTCTCCTCCCTCTTGGTCCAAAGTTCCAGCACAGAGGCTTTCTTTAAAGCTAATGGGGTTCTGGCTTGATTGAGCAAAGCTTGGACTTGATACAGGGACAGGTTCAATCCTCTGACATAAATCAGCTGCCTCCTAGAGTGACACCCCTTCATCTCCTCTGGATTTGTCTCTGCAGCCGCCAGGCAGGGCGGAGGGACCTCTGCCGCAGCACAGGTACATTAATGCAGCCATTGGCAATCGCAGGCCGTCTCCAGCTGATATGGTTTGATGGTACCAGCCCTTCTGGCATCTTCACAGCACTGGTGATTCAGAGCTGTCAATTAACACAGCTGCAAGAAAATGTCAATGATGGATTTATGGTGTGTGGCAGTGACTTCATGACCCATAGATGGAAAAGCAGATGCCTTTGAAATAAGACTAGTCAATTTGGCAAGAGGAGGAGAGAGAGACCTACCTTATATAGTAAAACAGCACCCATTCTGCTACTTCCTTGAAGTTCAAGAATTCAATGGCTCCACACAACTTCCAGGAAAAATACCAAGCTTTTTAGTCAAGCAAAGAGGTAAGTGATGTGGTAGAAAGAGGATGGGCTTGAAAGCCAGAAGTCATAGATTCTAGCTCAGTTCTGCTCCCCACTAGCTGTGTGACCTGGGCAACTGGCTCTCCTCTTGGGTTTAGCTTTCTCCATATATAAATGATCATACATAGAAGATGTCTGAGTGAGTAAATGAGTCAGTAAAAAGTCATGCATCATTTGAAAATCACTTACTGACGGAATCTGATGTGCAGGGGGTACACAGTTGAGCTAGATAAACCAACCCCTGACTTTGGAACTTGTATTCTCAGGGGGTGGGTACTCGGGGGTCAGAACATAAAATAATTAAATAGACTGTCAAATAGTGATTAAGTGCTCTGTTGAAGACAAAGCAGAGGGATGGTAGAGACTAGCTGGGTTGGGTTGGGTTGGGTGGTCTGATGATGGTGACTGGGTAGGTAAGGTTGGAATGAGAAGATAGAGAAAGCCACAGGTGAAGCTGGGGAGAAACAATCCAGCCTGAAGGAACCACTAAGGCATATATGTGAGTTCGGTGTTCCATTAATTAAACACATATTTACTGTGTATCACTCTGCTCTACCACAGGAATGGGAGGATGAACAGGAAACCCACAGGCTCTGCCCTCACTGCACTTGAAGTGGAAGAAAAGGACTATTTATTAAACAGATGATTGTGACACAGACTGATGGATGAGCACCAGGAAGATGAGCCGGAACTTGGGGACTTCTGGGAAAATATGACAAGAGACTCTAACCTAGCCTGGGAAATCTGGGAAGGCTTCCTTGAGGAGGTGCCCCTGAAGCTGAGTTCAGATCAAGCAACATCAAAGCAAAACAAAACAAGCCAGCATGGAATTTGAATTTGAATTTGAATTTGAACTGACCATTGGTCTACCTGCCCATGCCCACTCTTTGGCCACATTGGGATTCTGCTGGACCCAAAGTGATGTTGCAGAAAGTCTTTATTCATTTGGAAGAAGCCCAGGACATCGCAGGAAAAATACATGAGATTCATTAGAGCATCAATAAAACATTCACACTGTCACATTATCACTTATTGCAGGGGTTCTAAAAATTGGGCTCACATCAGAATCCCCCTAGTGGACTTGGTTAAAGAGAGTGCTGGCCCTGTACCCACCCTGGTTTCTGATTCAGTATGCTCGTGTGGGGTCTGAGAATTTGCATGTCTAATGAGTTCCCAGGTGATGGAGCTGCTGCTGGTCTGGGGACCATACTTCGAGAATAACTGACTTCGAAGGGGTGCTTGAGTCTCTGGGTAGGACTTTTAGGGCCATGGGAGTGTTTTCTAAAACTTCCTCAAAGCTGATGAAGGAGAAAAGAAAGAGCAGAGCTGGGTACAGGAGCTCCCAGGCCGGGACATCTGGGGCCCTTCCAGAAGGATCCTCTCCAGCCTGGTTTCCCCTTCAGACTTCTTGTAGCTAGTGGATCCCAAACAACAATACTTACCCTTGCTTTGGCATTTGTGTTCTAACATATAAATGCACTTAGAATTTTTCTTCTTTTCTGAGAGAAAGGTAGCAGGGCTTTACCAAACCAAATACACATACTTGAACACACATTTCAGCTTGGCCTCTTGGATAGTTTACCCTCAGTTATTTTTCTCTCTCCCAAAGTCCATATTAATTCTCTGCTGGGTCAGCTCCCAAAGATGTTGCTGTCATAGCCTCTGGGCTCTGGACAATGTCCAGACAAACCTACTGGGCAGCGTGTGAGGGGAATAGCGCAGAGCAAGTCCCAGCTTTGCAGACACCTCACCCTGGTTCTGAATTCCTGACCAACCACGTGGCAAGGACCCTTCATGGGAGCTGCCCAACCTCTCTAAGCCTTTGTAGAATGGTTGGGGAGGAGGCATAGCTCCACAGGATTGTTGGGATCTTGTCCAGAGATGATGGATGTTAAGCCTGGGGGCATAGGAGGCGCCCAGCAGGTTAGGGACTCACAGCATTCTGTCATGTAGAGTGGTGCTGGACACAGAATTACTGGCTCCAGGTCCATCACCCTCTCCCACATGGCTTCCAAAATGCCCAAGAGCGGCTGGAGGGGCCATCGCTCAGTGCTTACTAGCCCTCCTCTGGCACATTTCCAGGCCCTTGACATCTTTTGCCTGGATTATTATTTTTTTAATTAATTAATGTTTTACAGAATTTTTTTCATTTTTTACAATTTTTATTTTATTTATTTATGGCTGCGTTGGGTCTTCGTTGCTGCGCGCAGGCTTTCTCTAGTTGCAGTGAGCAGGGACAACTCTTCGTTGTGGTGCGCGGACTTCTCATCACAGTGGCTTCTCTTGTTGTGGAGCACAGGCTCTAGGTGTGCAGGCTTCAGTAGTTGTGGCACACAGGCTCAGTAGTTGTGGCTTGTAGGCTCTGGAGCACAGGCTCAGTAGCTGGGCGCACAGGCTGAGTTGCTCCACGGCCTGTGGGATCTTCCCAGACCAGGGCTCGAACCCATGTCCCCTGAATTGGCAGGCGGGTTCCTAACCACTGCACCACCAGGGATGTCTTGCCTGGATTATCGTAATGGCCTGCAAACGACCTCTCTGCCTCCAGAGTGCCCATAAAATCCCTCTTCTGCCTCATCCAAGGGAACTTTTGTAAAGCAGAGGCCTGATCATGCCTCCAAAAACTCTTCAGAGTCTCTCCGCCATCCAGAGCAGAGACCATGTCCTCAGCGCCTACAGATGGAGGTAGGAAATAAAAGTGCCAGGACCATGGGTAGGCAATGGGGAGCAGTGGGGATTATGGTGAACTGAAGCATAGCTGTCTAAAGGCATTCAAACTCAGAATTCTGTGAAATCTTCCATGGGCCAAGTACAGTTGTCCTGGCACTGAGTGTAGCCTTGGATTACCAGTGTGTGAGAGCTCACCTGGTGTACGAAGTCCAAGTTCCTTAGCCTGGCTTACAAGGATCAGCGTCCTCCTCCTTGCTCTGCCCTGACTTGAAATTCATACAACTGTCCAAATGTTCGCAGTTCCTCCACATGTGCTGGTCCTTAGCTCTATACTTTGATCAAGCCTAGAATGCTTTTCCCCTACTCTTCATGTGGCAAAATCCTGCTCATTGCTTAGAACTCAGTGCAAGCAACACCTCCTCCAGGAAGTCTTCTTTTCATTCACTCCTGGTTCTGCCAGATGGGTTATGCACCTTTTCCTGGTGTCCCAACGATATGTGGCTTTTTTCCATCATTATACTCATCACATGGTACTATAATTATCTCTTTTGCATCTGCTTCTCCTGCTAAGGTGTAAACTCCTAAGATTAGGGACCAAGTGTTATTCACCTTTGTGCCTAATGAAAAGGAGCTGTTCACTCATTGTTTGATAAATGGATGATGGGAGGCAGGTGGTCTCCACAGTGGCGAGAAGTCTGAAGAGTGGCACATTAGTGTACACTAATGTACACTAATGGGTACACATTAGTGTACCCATTAGCAACAGGCAGAAATCGGGAGAGGCACAGGACTGGTCATCCCTCTCTCCCTTCCCAGGATGAACATCACAGGAATGAATACAGAACAATGAAAGTAACAGAACTGAGGTGCAAGAATGCCCTTGACTTTATCTCTCAAACACTAAAGACTGTGTCGTCTTATTGCTGATTCAAATTCCCCAGAGAAAATCTGATTGTCCAGTTAAATCCCTTTAGGCCCCATGGGACAGCTGCCCACACCAGACTAGCCCAAGATGCTGGCCAGGCTGCATGTTGGCTGCCTATGGTCAGGGGTCCTTCTTTGGTCCAATTGGGGCAGGATCATATGCAAGAAAACAGGGCACCTTCCATGGATAGAACCTCTCCGAAGGGACTTTGAGTGTGGTAGGTGAGTTCTCTAGCTTGGGTGGTACAGGGTTCAGGACTGAGACTAGGGTGACGCAAATGAGTTACCTAGGGTGCAAAATTTCAGGAGGGGTCACAGGGTCATGTAGGTGCCTCACTCACCTCGCTCTAATCCTAGTCCTGGTGGGTCTGATTTTCTGCATGACTTCAGGAATTCCCTGTCTCTCTGACCTTCAGTTTCTTCATCTGTAAAATCAAGAGGTCAAACTATTTGGCCTGTTAGGTTCTTTTTGGTTTTAGGACTCCTTTATACTCCCCTGGCTTTGGGGACAGCTCACCTTCCTCCATCATACCCACTGGACTTTCCCCCTTTGTCTGAGGGACCTGATCATCTCTTGATTAGCTGTCCTGGCCAAGCCTGGCTTGATGTCCAAGGGCCCAGCTCACAAGCCACTTAGCAAAGGCAGTCATGAAAGAAAACATAACATCTGTTCTGGGCTTTCACAGAGGACATGCTTCACATTCTTCCCCTCAAAGCAAAATGGATCAGCCTTGACCTGGGGTCAACCAGGGAGAAGTAATCCTCAGGGGGTGGGGTGCTATTCAGTGCTCAGATGAAGTCATTCACCACATGGTCATTGGTAGCCCTGAGGAATGAAAGGTATTTGCCTTTCCTATCAATCACTCAAAAAAGTTTGTGAACATCTTGGGTCAAATTGACAGTTTGCATCTTGCACACAAAGGGGCCTAAGGTTTGACTCCCACTTAGTAAAAGTCCATGTAGGTTTGTTCCTCTGAGGATAAGTCAGAGGACCACAGAGACAGGAAGGGGAGATAATGGGAAGGTGGGGAGAGGAGGCAAGAAGGTGTTATTCATCTAGTCCAATCTCAGATCCAATGCTTGAACCCAAACTAAGAGGGTTCCATCAGTCATCCTCCTCCAAAGACAGTTCATTTCACTGATGGATGGCAAATGTTATTAGAAATATCTTTTATAATGATGGGCCAAAGTATATCTCTTTGACACATCCATATATTAGTCAGTACAGAAGAGGAACAAGTCAATTTCTCACCCAAATATTTGCCCTTAAAGCATTTGAAGACACATCCTACTTGAATCTCCTATTCCCCATGCCAAAAAAAAAAAAAAAAAAAATCCCTAGTTCTTTCAGTCTATCCTTATACAATATTTCCAGGCACCCATCCCCTCTGGCTCATCCTGACCCCCCTCTTCTGGGATCATAGTGTATTGGTGACCTTCACACAGTGTGGGGTCAGACCACACATGGTTGTGCAAGAGTGCAGAGCAGATCAATCATCTGAACACACAGATGCCACTGGGTGATGACAGAGCCAGGAAAGAGCCCAGTTCTGTTGATTCCCAAGTACCTGGGGCAGATGGAGAGATACCAGTAAACCAGTGAGGGAGGGGACTAGCCTTTGCAACATGCAAATAGTTGCATGGAATTTATCATGTGGGTACCATCCCTGGGGGCTCCCGTGGACCACACATCTGCACAAAGCCAGCATGCCCATAGATACAGAATCCAGGTCTGAGCAACCAGATGTGCTATCAGCCAATCAAACAGGTAACAATTCCATGGCTAATGTTAAAAAGCCGATAACACAGTGTAAAGGGAAGGCCTGGATGAAGCCTCACACCTCCTTGATTTATATCCATGTTGCCTAAACTTTCTTCCTTTCCTTGATTACTAACAACCATGGAGATGCTCGGTTCCCTTTATACCACATTTCCAAGAAGCTCATACAATGTGTCAGCTCAGTTTCCCTGGCTTCCCTTATTCCAAAATTCTGGAACAATTATTGCCTCATTTCATATGATACCAGATTTTTCATTCTGCTTTTAATGATGCTGTGATTTCTTCTTTAAGGTATATATTAGTTCCATGAATATTGCACAGTATTACTATGGTAATGGAAAGGACACTATTCTTGACTTATCCCAGTGGTTTCAGCTGCTACATACAATGACACCTCCCAAACTTTTACCCTGAACTATATCCTAAATCATGCACTACATCTTTCCAATTGTACCTCTCCCTTTGGGGGTCCCACAGGTACTTGAAACTCATCATCTCTCCTCCCCACCCAGACTCTGAATAATCTACCATGATTAATGGTCCTGTGATCATTGCCAGTCGGAGCACTGTGCTGCTGAGAGAGGAAATTCACATTTCTTGAGCATCCACTGTGAACCTTAACAACTGTGAGGTACAAATATTATCCCTATTTGATAGAGAAGGAGGCTGAGGTACACTGTCTTCTGCCCCACGCTTGATCCTTTAACAAATGCAGTGGGCTCTGCTTTCAAAGTACATCCAGAATCCTAGTGCATCATACACATTTGAAACGTAACTATCTTGTTTCCAGCAACCATCATCTCCTGCTGTGGTTATTGCAATAGCCCCTAACTAGGTCTCTCTGCCTCCATGTTTGTTCCTCTAAAACTGAACTTTGTAAAGTCTCCAGAGAGAAGTCTTCAAGTGATTCAGATAAACTCCCTGCTAAATTTCCATCTCACTTAAAATGATGTTCTTCTCACTGTCCTAGAGGACCTATGTAATCTGTCTCCAGTTCCTCTTGGAACTCACCTCTAACTGTGATTTCTCCCTCTCCCTGTGCTCCATCACGTAGGCCTCCCGGAACTGCCACAAACACAAGACACTCTTGCCAGAGGGCACTTGTACTTGTTTTTCTCTCCATCTGGATACACCTCCCCCAGATAGCCACATGGTTTCTCCCTCATTTCCTTCAGCATCCCGCTAAAATAGGACTGTATTCCCTGACCACCCTATGCATAATCTTTACACTCTGCCTTCTCCTCTCCTCACAGGCTCATTTTCTTTTTCTTCCTGACACATCTACAGCCAACATATATATTCAATTTTTATTTGTT
This sequence comes from Delphinus delphis, assembly GCF_949987515.2. Classification (NCBI taxonomy): domain Eukaryota; kingdom Metazoa; phylum Chordata; class Mammalia; order Artiodactyla; family Delphinidae; genus Delphinus; species Delphinus delphis. Next base: position 49,671,565 of record NC_082683.1, read on the forward strand.
TGTTGTCCAGCTCCTCTCACGAGAATATAAGCCTCATAAACTTTTATCCTTGTGACAAAATCTATTTTATCTTACATCAGGGGTCTCCAACCCCCCGGGTCATGGACTGGTACTGGTCTGTGGCCTGTTGGGAACCGGGCCGCACAGCAGGAGGCGAGCGGCAAGCAAGCGAGCAAAGCTTCATTTGTATTTACAGCTGCTTCCCATCGCTCACATTACTGCCTGAGCTCCACTTCTTGTCACATCAGCGGCAGCATTAGATTCCCATAGGAGCGAGAACCCTACTGTGAATTGCGCACGCGAGGGATCTAGGTTGCATACTCCTTATGAGAATCTAATGCCTGATGATCTGAGGTGGAGCTGAGGCGATGATGCCAGCGCTGGGGAGCGGCTGTAAATACAGATTATCATCAGCAGAGAGGTTTGATTGCACGGAGACCATAATAAATCAACTGCTTGCAGACTCATATCAAAACCCTATCAGTGAGTGGCAAGTGAAAACAAGCTCAGGGCTCCCACTGATTCTGCATTATGGTGAGCTGTATAATTATTTCATTATATATTACAGTGTAATAATAATAGAAATAAAGTGCACAATAAACGTAATGCACTTAAATCATACTGAAACCATCCCCCTCCCTGCCCCAGTCCGTGGAAAAATTGTCTTCCATGAAACTGGTCCCTGGTGCCAAAAAGGTTGGGGACCACTATATTACATCTAGTAGGCACTCGGTAAATAGCCAGTGAAAGAATGACTAAGAGGCAACTGGTAAAATAGGGAGGACCCGAGATGGTATGGGATTCAGAGACCGTCACCTACAAGAATTATTGGGAAGGAGGAAGAAAATATGACCTGGAAGGATAGCACAAGGAAGGGAGTCATGAAGACTGACTTCAATTATTTGAAAGGCTGTCATGCAGAGTAGAAGATTTATTCTGAATTTTCCATAAGGTAAAACTAATACTACTGAGTAGCTCGCCAGGTGGACAAAAGGGGTGTGGCAGGCATTCAAGGCAGAGAATTATTTGAGGACTGGGTTGATGCTGAGACATGGAAGAACATGGCTTGTTTGCTGAATACCAGTTAGTCATGTGTAGCTGGAGGGGAGGGGTGGTAGATGAGGCCACAGAGATAAACTGGGTGGGTTATGTAAATATGTCATGTCATGAGTTTTGACTTTTATTGTATTTATTTATTAATTTATGTAAACATCATATGCTCCCCATTTCATGAGCACACATTCTGTTCTAGGTTCTCTACTGGGTCATGGGGATGAAAAGAATAGAATATAAAATCTCTGTCCTTAAAGGGTAGTAATGGACATTAATAAGTTCCTAATGGCCTCTGCACATAACAGGTGCTCAAAAAATACTGGATGCCTGAATGCAGGCTAAATTTTTGTAGTTAACATTTATAACAATCCTGTGAAGCAAGTGAAATTTTACTCATTTTATAGGTGAGGAAACAAAAATTTAGAGAAGTTTTCTGTCTCATCTCTATAGAGTTGGTTAAAATTTGAGCCATCATTTAAACCCAGCTCTGTCTGGCATCAGAGTATTTTCCTTTTTTGCATTATGTCCTCTTGTCACCTCAAAGGAGCTCAGACTCTCATAAATGCCTTCATAGACCAGGGAAGTACAAAGAGGAGGGATGGACCTACTATATACATCCAGGAGAGTTTTGAGGGGGACCCTGAAAAATGAGTGAGACTCTTTAATCTCCTTGCCCAAATAGTTACCAAGTACCTAGAATGTTCCCAGAACTGCCTTGGTACCAAACCCTGGGAAGCAAGGGTCACCAAGATTGAATGTTGCCGCCTTGGGTTGTACAGTCTGGGGTTAGAACACCAGCTTTCCCCTTGATTAGCTCTGTGATCCTGGGCTATCAATCTTGTTAACTCTCAGTTTCCTCATCCATAAAATGGGTATTAAAAATTGTACATCCTTCGACATCACTACAGATCCTATGGCTATTATAGGGAAATAAAGGAGTACTATGAACAACTCTATACCTACAAATTCGACAACCTAGATGAAATAAACCAATTCCATGAAAGACACAACTTGCCAAAACTCACACAAGAAGAAATAGATAACCCAAACAGGCCAATGTCTATTAAAAAATTGATTCAATAATTAATAACCTTCCAAAACAGAAAGCACCAGGCCCAGATGGGTTCAGTGGTAAATTCTACCAAACATTTTAAAGAAATTTTACTAAATCTCTGCAATCTCTTTCAGAGGATAGAAGCCGAAGGCATACTTCCTAACTTACTCTATGAGGCTAGCATTACCCCAATATCAAAAACAGACAAAGACATTATGAGAAAAGAAACCTACAGACCAATATCTCTCATGAACATAGATGTAAAAATCTTCAAAATATTAGCAAATTAAATCCAACAATATATAAAAAGAATTATGCACACAACCAAGTGGGATTTAACCCAGGTAAGTAAGGCTGGTTGAACATTAGAAAATCAATTCATGTAATCTGTTACATCAACAAGCTAAAAACGAAAAATCACTTGATCATATGATCATATCAATAGATGTAGAAAAGGCATATGACAAAATCCAACAACATTCATGATAAAAACTCTTAGTGAACTATGAATAAAGGAGAACTTCCTCGACTTGATAAAGAATATCTACGAAAACCCCACTAATATCACACACGATGAGAAACTCAAAGCTTTCACACTAAGGTCAGGTACAAGACAAGGACGCCCCTCTCACAACTCCTTTTCAACATCATACTGGAAGTTCTAGCTAATGCACTAAGACCAGAAAGGAAAAGAAAATAACAGGTATGCAAACTGGGAAGGAAGAAATAAAACTGTGTTTGTCTTCAGATGACATGATCATCTAAGAAAATCTGAATTAGCAAAAATCTCCTGGAACTAATAAGTGATTATTACCAGGTTGAAGTATACAGGTCAATATATAAAGGTCAATTGCTTTCCCACAACCAGCAATGAACAAATGGAATTTGAAAGTAAAAATATAATACCATTTACATTAGCACCCCAAAAAATGAAATACTTAGGTATGAATCTAACAAAATATGGATGAAATTTATGTGATTAAAACTACAGGTCTCTGATAAAAGATATTAAAGAAAAACCAAATATATGCATAGGAAGAATCAGTATTATCAAAATACTGATAAGTGTCAAGTTCTTCACAACTTGATCTGTAGATTCAATCTAATCCCAATCAAAATCCCAGCAAGTTATTTTGTGGATATTGTCAAACTATTTCTGAAGTTTATATGCAGAGACAAAAGGCCCCAAATAGCCAACACAATATGGAAGGAGAAGAGCTGGAGGACTAAAACTACCCAACTTCAAGACTTATTATATAAAGCTACAGTAATCAAGACAGTGTGGTACTGGTGAAAGAATAGACAGATCAGTGGACAGAGTAGAGAGCCCAGAAATAGACCCACATAAATATAGTCAACTGATCTTTGACAAAAGAACAAAGGTGATACAATGAAGAAAATTTAGTCTTTTATACAAATGGTGCTGGACCAATTAGATGAACATATGCAAAAAAAAAAAAAAAAAAAAATGAACCTAGATGCAGACCTTATACCCTTCACAAAAATTAACTAAAAATGGATCACAGACCTATATGTAAAACTTAAAAGTATAAAACATAGAAGATGACATAGGAAAAAAACCTAGATGTGGGTATGATAATGCCTTTTTAGATATAACACCAAAGATATGAACCATGAAAGAAATAATCATTAAGCTGCACTTCATTAAAATTAAAAACTTCTGCTCTGTGAAAGACAATGTCAAGAAAAGGAGAAGATAAGCCATGACTAGGAGAAAGTATTTGTAGAGGACACATCTGATAAAGGACTGTTATCCAAAATATATAAAGAAATCTTAAAATTCAATGACAAGAAAACAAACCTGATTAAAAAATTAGCTAAGAACTTAACAGATACCTCACCAAGGAAGACATATAGATGGCAAATAAGCATATGAAAAGATGCTCCACATCATATGTCAACAAGGAAATGCAAATTAAAGCAATGATATACCACTACATACCTATTAGAATGGCCCAAATCCTGAACACTGACAACACCAAGTGCTGATGAGGATGTGGAGCAACAGGAACTCTCATTCACTGCTGGTGAACCTGCAAAATAGTGCAGCCACTTTGGAAGACAGTTTAGCAGTTTCTTACAAAACTAAATACATTTAGCAATAACAGTCGTTGAAAACTTATGTCCAAACAAAAACCTGCGCAAAGGTGTTTATAGCAGCTTTATTTATAATTGCCAAAACTTGGAAGCAACGAAGGTGAATGGATTAATAAACTGTGGTAAACATCTAGACAATGAAATATTATTCAGTGCTAAAAATAAATGAACCATCAAGCCATGAAAGGAAACTTAAATGCATAATACTAAGTGAAAGAAGCCAATCTGAAAAGGCTTATACTGTATGATTCGAAGTATACGACATTCGGGAAAAGGCAACACTATGGAGACAGTAAAAAGATCAGTGGTTGCCAGAAGTTGGGAGGGGCGGGGAGGATGAATAGGTAGAGCACAGAGGATTTTTAAGGCAGAAAAAGTACTATGTATAATGTTACAATGATGGATATATGTCATTACACATTTGTCCAAACCCATAGAATGTACAGTACCAAGGGTAAACTATGGATTTGGGGGTAATTATGATGTGTCATTGTAGGTTCATCGACTAAAACAAACATACTGCTCTGGTGGAGGACGTTCATAATGGAGGAGTCTGTACATGTGTAGGGGCAGGGGGTTACGTAAGACATCTCAGTACCGTCCCTTAGTTCTGCCGTGAACCTTAAATTGCTCTAAGAAAATAAAATCTTAATGAAAAAAATGTACCTCTCATAGGAGGTCATTAGGGAATTCAGTGACATAAATCATGTAGAATATTTAGCAAAATTCCTGGCACAAAATAAGTGATCAATGACTCTCAGCCTCGGGATAATGAAGGTAATGATGATGAGGCTATTCTGGCTCCAGCTGACGAAGCCAAAGACACGTCTGGCTAATAACGTCAGCTTAGAGGCTTCTAATCAGAAAATATTTAGAAAAAAAGCTGGGACCCCATTCTTCACAGCCCCACAGTGAGAAGTGCTGCACCTTAGGTAGGGCAAGGAGGAAGATAAATTGCTGTCCAGCCCATAGTGCTATAAAACCCAAGAAAGTTTTGTTTTTGTTCTGTTCTAAATCCTTTATAAATTAATTCTTTTAAGGAAATAGTATGACATTTGCCTGGGGTCTCATCAGAATGCCTATAAATGTATATATTCGAGAACGTTAATACAAAACACTTTTCAAAATTCCCTTTGCTTTGGGGATGCTGATCTGCATTTTGTGTAAGTCTCGGCTGTGCTCTAGGCGGCTGCTCTAATATTTCTGCTGAGACAGGCAGGGTCCACCCACCCAAATGCATTTCATCTAAGTGTGATTTGGTCTGGGACATCTCGGTAATCAGGGAAGGCAAAGCAGATTGAAAGCATGTGAGCAGCCAGTTTCCCAATGAGCTGAAACAGGCTCTGTTGATAGAAACCACTCCACACAGGGCACGGGTGGGACGTGGTGAGGGAGAGGGAGAGAGGGAAGCCCGGGGTCAGGTTGTGATGAGGAGGTAGGAGTCCGGTCAAGCCCGGGGTCTGTCTGGGATGCCAGACATGAGAAAGCAAGCTTCACCACAGCTGTCTCAGCTATGGAGTAACCCCACATATTTATATTTCAAAACTCATTTCCTAGGGGGGATTTTTGGGAATTCACAACATGTTGTTAAGGTCAGAAAATCTTTGGGCCTTGGTATTCTTCTCCCAGGACTCTATAATATTCAGTATGAGGAAAAGCCAAGAAATGACCCACTCTAACTTGAGAATCTAATATGTGCTTTTCTTAATTTTTCTCTAATTATCACAGAAGAGATTACTAAGGTTCAGAGAGGAGCAGTAATTAGTGTTTGAAGACCCGAATGTCCTAAAGGGCCCTGGGAATCTACTGGGGAGCAGAGAAGGAGGGAGATCTCCATTTATGTCACCTTCTAAGCTGTGAGCAGGGCACTGGAAACGGAGACAGGAACATGGGCAGCCAGTGAGCAAGCCCTGTTCCAGATCATTCTGGCGAGTTCCGCTTCAGTTCAGAAGGCTGTTCCAGGTTCCCTCAGGGGTGATTTTGGAAGCCCCACAGGACTTCCCAACTGAGATAAGGAAGGAGAGGTCATCCCTATTCCCTTGAAAATGATTCCGCCAAGCCCATCACATCAACCTTCTGGACCAGTGAGCCAAAGAATAATAATACATATTCAGTCTTCTAGAGGGAAAGTGTCATCACTTATCCTCATTTTTATTGTACTGGAAGTAGGTTTGCCAGATAAAATATAGGATGCCCAGTTAAATTTGAATTTCAGATAAATAATGAAAAAGTTTTTGGTATAAGTATGTCCCAAATGTTGCATGGGATAGACTTATACTCAAAAAAAATATTTACTTTTTATTAGAAATTCGAATTTAACCAGGTATCCTGTATTTTTATTTGCTTAATCTGGCAACTCCTTCCACAAGTCACTAGATAACTTCTTACAAGTGTCCTCTTGCAGGGGGTGGGAGGTAGCAGGACATAGCACAACTTGCTATGGAGATGGGGATGATGATAAAATATGCCACTGAGGGGTAGTGAGCCTCCTGTCACTGAGGCTTCACTTGGTAGTTCCCATACCTTCCCTGTACCCTTAACCCCTCACTCTTCAGCTCCTGGGGAAAAGAGCATGGACCCTGAGCCAACTGCTTGGGTTTGAACCCTGGTTCCACAAATTGTTAACTGTATGACCTTATATTAAGTAATGTAACCTCTCTGTGTGTTTCTAGGTTTCTCATTTATGAAATGGAAACAATAATAGCAGTTCCCTTAAAAAGTTGTTTTGGGGGCTTCCCTGGTGGCACAGTGGTTGAGAGTCCGCCTGCCGATGCAGGGGACACGGGTTCGTGCCCCGGTCTGGGAAGATCTCACATGCCGTGGAGCGGCTGGGCCCGTGAGCCATGGCCACTGAGCCTGCGCATCCGGAGCCTGTGCTCCGCAACGGGAGAGGCCACAACAGTGAGAGGCCTGCGTACGGCAAAAAAAAAAAAAGTTGTTTTGAAGCTTAAAAGTGCTTAGATCAGTTCTTGGCCCATGGGAAGAAATAAATGTTAATCATTATCATTCTTCTTCTTATTATTCCTCGGTAACTATATATAAAAGGAGTTGGGCTGGTGAACGTCCTGTTGTCACATCAAAGCTGGGGCAGAATTTTGGATCACAGAAGCCTTTGTAGAACCACTGTAGTTCAGAGAAGACAAAGGCTTTGTGGACATTTAGTGCCATCATCTTGTTTTGCAGGTGAGGAGAAAACTCAAGGCAGAGGGGACAAACGGCTGGCTCCAAGCTTCACAGGTGGTCGATGGTAAGGTCTTGGCTGAAAAGGCAGATATAGATCAAAAGAAAGTAAAGGAATTGAGCTAATGGTGGAGAGCCTTTTTGCTAGAATCATAGAATTACAGGGTCATAGAGCCACCACGAAAAGCCATGGCAAAATTTACACCCGGGTCAGCCCAAGGCGAGCCACTGACTCAAGAGTCCGGTGTTGATGATTCCTCTTCCAGTTTTGCCCTGATGTTTGCTACGTGTCTTTTGTAAAGTTCTCACCTTCTCTGGCCTTCGGTGTCCCATCTGTCCAACAGAGATAATCATCTTAGCTCTGTGTGCTTCCTAGAGCTATTGCAAAACCTTTGGAAGGAATGACACTCTGGCCACCTCCCAAACACTCACTAGCCCACTTTGCCCTTTTGGCCTCTCCCCAGCTCGTCAGAGTGCTGCCTTCCTTCACGTCCTTGGCTTCTGGCCCTCAAAGGCCTGGGGTATCTGGGCCTCAGCTGACTGATGACCGGCAGATTCCAGTAGGTGGGGTAAGGGTGGAGACGGCTCCTTCTTGCTGGTTTACATTACCCATCAGCCTAGATTTAAGCCATGCAAACACAGCCTCTGAGCTCAGCTCTCAAGCAACACTTCTTGAATTGAGCAGTGACTTTGCTGAAAAGCAAGTCTGATCTTGACACTTGCCAACCTAACACTTGTGTATAGGTGTTAAACTGGTCCCCGCCCACACTGCTGTTTATTACTTTTTACCCAGTTACCTCTGATCAAATCCATTCTTTAATAGCCGCTGAGAGGTCCTTCTAAACTAAAATGTAATGAAGACAAATATTTGCTTAAAACCCATCATCCACTGCAGAGATTTCTTTTTTTAAGTTCATGGATAGGCTTCAGCAAATTTTTGAACACCCTGAAATGCACACCATATTCTGCTTGTGTGCACATTAACTTTGCAGATTCTCAGAGGGCTCTGTGACATCTCTCACGTTGCATTATGCACCCCTCCCCCCCCGAAAATGTTTTCAAACTTCTGCTCCACAGTATAAAGGCAAAACTCTTTAATGTGTAGGGCATGCAAAGCCCTTCATGATATACCAGCTTCATTTTGAAGTCTCTTGGTCAATTGCCCAAACACATCATACTACTCCTCACCTCCTTGCTTTTGCTCAAGGTCTGCCCTCTGACTTGAACATCTTCTCCTTCCTATCTCTCCTGCTGATCCCCCTCACCTGGTCGACTTCTACTTAACTATTATAACTCAATTCAAGAGTTTCCTCTTCCAGAAAGCTTCCTCTGACCCTCTCCATCACCCCACACTGGAGGAGAGGTCCCTCCCTGGACTGTCACAATGCAGATGCATCCACTTCTCTGGAATTGCACTATTCACACTGTGCTCCCATAAAATGAAAGGTCTTTGAGGATAAGACTGTGTTTCGCTCACCCTTTCCCTCCTCTCTTGCCCTAAAGCCAGTGGTCCTCTGGGACCAGCAGCAACCGCATCACCTGGGACCTTGCTAGAAATACAAATTCTCAGGCCCCACGCCAGACCTACTGAATCAGAAACTCTGGGAGTGGGGCTAGCAAGTTGTCTTTTAACAGGTCTTCCAGGGGATTCTGATGCCCACTCAAGTCTGAGAAACACTGACCTGGAGAGACTCTCCTATCTCTTGCCTGGTCTACTGGGACAAGCTCCTCACTGAGCTTCGTCATCTGTTACTTTCCAATCTATTCTCCACACTACAGCCAGATTACTTTGTTGTAACATGTAAGGGCCCGGCTCAAAAGCCTTAAGTGGCTTCCTTTTTCCCTTAGAATTAAAGTCAGATACCTCACCATGGCCTACAGGGTCCTCCATGATCTGGCCTTGCTTTTTTACTCCCGCCCACCCTGCATTCCCCCTCCATTAATTCTCTACCACCAGGCCCACTGGCTTGCTTTAACTTCTCAGACCAGCAGTCCCTTCCTGTCTCACCCTATATGCTGGGGCCAGGGAGAATAACACGGGTGAGTCACCTTCTCTGCCGTTGAGAAGGGGCAGTCCAGTAGGAGAGACAGATATGGACACAAATAAACATTTAGATTACAGGAAGCAGAGGAACAGAGTTAAGTACGTGGTACAGAAGCAGCCAAGATTAATTCCATTTGGGGACTCCTTTTCTGTGGCCATGTCTAAGTGTTTCTAAAGCTCTAAGGGGTAGGTTTTCCCGTTTGAACATTCCAGCCCTAGTCATTCCATTGCCCTGAACCTCAGTCCCCAAATCTGTACAATAGGGGCGTGGGAAGGGTCACATCAGGATGCACGAAGAGCCCACCTGAGCACAGGGCAGGCCAGGCCTGCAGTAGGGGCTCGGCAGTGTAATGGTTCTCCCTTATTTCTGGAGTAGAGTCAAGTTTATATTGTGGGGAGACCCGAGCCTCGGCGGAAAATTAAGTACATCCTGAAAAAAAAAAAAAAAAAGAGTTAAGGAGCAAGCTTGAGGTTAGGCCTAAAGAGAAAGGAAATTTCCCCTCCACGTTGAGAAATGTCCCTCCTGTGGGTGTGGTAGCGAATGTGAAAGTGGAACCTCCCTCCTGGCCCCTGCACTTACCAGAAGGGGCAGCGAGGCTTGCGAAGGCCTTACAGAAAGAGCAGCAGCTGAACAGGAACTGGGGAGCCGGTTCTGGGAAGCTGGGGGCTTCTGGGGCAGGGCCCAGAGGCCCAGTGTTTACAAAGCCCAGAAGCACCTGCCCCCAGACTGTGTTAGACACAGAGCAGATCGCATGGAGCTCTTGGCACCATCCCCAGAGCTGGAACGTTGGAGAGAAAGCCAGGATCACTTCTCCAGGACTCAGAGCTCCCAGCTTTCCAGACAAACAGCCCAGCTATGGACACTGGGAGGAGGTGGGGGACATAGAACAGGTTGAGTGGGTTAGATATTCATGTATTCATTTATTTATTCATTCATTCACTCTGAATTTCTCCATCTTTAAAATGGGAAAAGGAATTCCTTTGCTCTCTACTTGGAATGCATATAGTGGGGAAGGGTGGAGGAAGGGTTGTTATAGAGATCCAATGAGAGAATAAATTCAGTCATCATTTCATGTACACTAAGTAAGCACTTGCTATAATAAAAATAATAATGGACACTTACAGAGTGCTACTTTAATCCTTACAACCACTCTCTGAGACAGCTGCTGTTATTTCCACTTACAGATGAGGAAACTGAGGCTCAGAGAGAGAAATGTGCCCAGATCACATGGCTAGTCAGTGGTGGAGCTGGGATGTGAACACGAGCAGACAGGTGACTGGTCCTGTGCTCAGAGCCACAAACAGGGCCTACATCTTATCTCCTGCACTAGAGTGGGGGATCTTCAAGGTCAGGAATGGTCATCTATTAACCTCTGAATCTGCAGTGCCTAGGCCACAGCCCAGGGTGTCGTAGCTGATCACAAAGTGTGGGTGGGCAGCTTGAATATCTATAAAACAAGGTGAAATGAAGCAATCTGGTAGGCAGACAGGGAAGCAAATGGCACTGTGATGTAACAGGTAGGTCCCTACAAAGGACTCCCTGGAGTTTGTGTATACCAGTCAGGGTATCCATGGCCCATCAATTTATTTATATTTAGAGGAGGGCTTATCTGCAAGGATGTAGATGTAGAAGAATCGCAAGGGAGAGTATAGCAGCTTAGTGGCTGCTGAACTTTTCCCACAGGAGACGGAGAGTCCTGGAGAGTGGACCAACTTAGGAGAAGCAGCGAGGGACACGGCCAGCTCCAGTGCCCTTGCAAGGAGGGAATCATTCCCTCTCTCCTTCCGGTCTCCTTCTGAAACTCCCAGCTGGCCAAGAACCCACTGACGCCGTCCGCACAGATCAATCTCCTGGGCACAGAACAAATGGGGAAAGCTGGAGTATGGGTCTAAAAGGGAAAACAAAAGATATTCTGCACAGATGGGAAGGAGGTGCAGGTGTTTACTGGAAAGCAGAGCTGGAAAGGACATCCCGTCGAGGGAAAGGATGTGCAGTCACATTGTCCGGAAGGCTTGGAATACTTTGGTATATCAAAGGCATTGGGAATGAGAGATGGAGTGGTAGGAAATAAGATTAGAGAGAGAGGAAAGGACTGGGTCATAGGGAGATAAAGCAGGGGACTCTATTCTGCAGCACTGAGGAACCATGAAGGCATTTAAGCAAGGAAGTGACTAGCATGTATAAGTTTAACATATTATTATTAATATTATATAAACACTTAAGGTGCCTGATACAAGATAGATGCTTTGCAAATGGTGGCTAACTACAGCGGCCATTCCCCAGTGAGATAGCAGTGAGAAAGCAGACTCTAAGAAATTAAGGAGGGTCGGGCCATATTGCAAGAGCCTGGTCTTGCCAGAGTTCAGCTGCGGTTCACTCTTGATTTCTGTCCTGTAGGATGAAGCCAGTGTGATTGGCTGCATGAAAGTGAGCTCTGTCTCTCTGCCCCATACGCAGGGTTTCCCCCCCATCAGATAAGCCCTGTGTAATCTAAATCCATTTTGATCTGAACAGAGATCTATGTATACATGCACACACTTAGAGCCATGGGCTGCAGATCTGCTTGTGATTTGAGCCATGTTATCAATGCTTGTGAGGGTAAACTTGGGAGATCAAAGCTATCCAGGTCGGAAAGGCTAATATTGAAATTCCAGACTTGCAGGCACAGCTCTGAAATTCCATGGCTCAGAATCAAGTTCTCATACAAAATCAAATCAAACATTTGCTTGACAGAGTTGTAGGGCTCTGGAGTGTGGGTGGGGTTTGCATTTAGGAGACATTGGGGGCCCGCCCGGAATGGAATTCTGTGAAATTCTGGCTGAGGGTAGTCTTTCGGTTACAAGCTCTGTGTGACCCTAGTTGGAGTAAATATATTTTCGTGGCCCAGCTTTAATATCACAGAAATGTTTACAGTCTTTGGAAATAATACATTCTGCTGCTCTCAAGAGGTAAGACCTGGAGATACCACCATTTACCTTGCAAGGTAATATGAAAACTAGAGATAATGGACATAACTTTCTGAAACATAATAGGCTCTTAACACAAGGAGCTGTTTTTATAATTGGCCCTGCTCTTACTGTTCCAGCCCCTTCACCACCGCAAACACGTCGACAAATACAATACTTTGCAGATACCGAACCATCTTTGTCTGCTAACCCCATTCACTTCAGTAAAGTGGAGAGTGCCTTTCACATGCTAGGTAGAATGTAAGGCTTATTTTGAGTGCAAAGGTGAAAAAGATGGCACCTGAAGGAGATCAGTCTGGTCTTGGGTGGCAGATACACTCAACTACTAGTTATAATACAACGCAGATGACTTAGAAGTGGGATATACCCAAGTCTGTGAATTCACAGGTAACAGAAAGAGTCATTCATCCTAGCAGCAATGGATTAGCTTTTGTGGATGAACTGGACCTCCAACCCTTTCCCTAATGTAGTGTAATAAATAGCACTGGATCTCAGAAACATAGGTTCAAATCCGGTTCTGCCACTTTTTGAGCTGCGTTATCTGGAGCATAACCTCACTGAATCTCAATTTCCTTGTCTGCAGAATGGGGACAATTACAGGATCTACCTCATGGAAGTGTTGGAAGAAATAATGAGATATCCATGTAAGGCACTTAGCACTGTTCCTTGTAAAGCTAACACAGAGTAGATTATTAAGCTACCATCATTTCAAAAAGGAATTAATTTAACCTTTCATCTTGAAAATGTAACATCCCTTCTTATTGTGCTGACATACAATCAACTTAATTATATCTTACATCCATGTAATTCTTTTAACAATTTTATAGTAAGTTGAAACATACACAGTTGCCAATATTTGACCAATTTTGACCTATAAAATGGCAACTTCATAATAGCTTTTGTTTTTTTTGTCTTTTTTTTGTTTTTTGTTTTGCGATACACGGGCCTCTCACTGTTGTGGCCTCTCCTGTTGCGGAGCACAGGCTCCGGACGCGCAGGCTCAGCGGCCATGGCTCACGGGCCCAGCCGCTCGCGGCACGTGGGATCTTCCCGGACTGGGGCACGAACCTGTGTCCCCCGCATCAGCAGGCGGACTCTCAACCACTGCGCCACCAGGGAAGCCCCATAATAGCTTTTGAAAGCACCTTCTCCTGCAATGTCTCATTTGATCTCTACAAGAATTTCGTGAGTGTGTTGGCACCTGTGGGATGTCCTCCCACGGTCCTCTTCTAAAAGCTTCTCCTCCCCCAGTTCACACGGACGCTGAGACACCATCATGTTCAATGGCCGCTGCCGTTTGCCAAGGCTAAGCATATGGCCTAGTTGGACCGAACAGTCTCTTCTCTGAGATTTTTTTTTTCTTGTCTGAGAAGAGTCCTCGAGACTTTTGCTAGCCTTTCTCCAGTAACTGAAATTGTTCAGTATTAAACTCTGGAATAGTTGGTGGCTCTGTTTTCTACGATTCATTTAACTAATTAGCATACCTTGAACACCTTCTATGCTCCAGGCACTGTGTTGGGGGCAAGGGATTAACAAATGGATAAGATCCTTTCCCTCAATTAACTTTATTGTACTTGAAAAGACTGAAACTAAGTGAGAAAACAAATCAGTTATGGCCAAGTGTGGTCAATGCTGTGCTGGGAGTATGCGGAAAGAGCTAGGCTACATCGACAGAGGAGGCTGCAACCAATACACTGATAGCTGCAGAGAAAACATTGGAGGAAACAGTAGTGGGATTTCAGTCCTTGGTTCCAGCAGCCTCTGAGGCCATGCTCTCTTGCTCTCCTCCCAGCACCTTAGTTATTCAGCTTTCCTTGGATCTCATGTTCTAGTTGAATTCAGTTCAGCTTCTGTCATGTGCGATCAGAAGGACCCATTGTAAAATATAGCAATCTAGATGGGAGCATTTATTCTTCTCCCTGTAAAAATGAAACAGGTAAGTGTATGTTTGGAAAAGTGGGTCTGAAACCTAAGCCACGCAAATCCTTTTTGGATATGTAACTTAAGTACAAATCATAAATAACCAATGTAATCTGGGACATTGCATGAGATTAAAGAAACAATTCATCAACTTTAGTTGGGTCATTGCTCTCATCACCATCTTTGACAGCTTTCTCACGTTCAACATTATGAAAAGATTGATAGGATCAGAGTATCTGGAAGTTGAAAAGAACTTTAAGGATCATGAAATCAGAACTCATTTTACAGATGTGGAGATGGAGGCCCAGGGCAGATACATGACATGTTCAAAGTCACATAGCTTGAAGGCAGCCGGGTTAGAGTTGAACACAGGACTCCTGACTCTCAGTCCATGTTCAGGCTAGCATTGACTCATTCATTCACTCATTCAAGAAACATTTTGAGTGTCTATTATATGTCAGGCCCTGTTCTAGGTGTTGGGGTCACAGTGGTTTCTGCCCTTATAGTTTCATTCTAATTGGGGGAAGACAGACAATAAACAAATAAATAGAAAATCTCACGGTACATGTTAGGAAGAACCTAAAACACGATAATATGAGAAAGTATGTGTGTATAGGGGGAGGAGTCATGTTATTCTAAATCGAATGGTCGGAGAAGTCTTCTCTGAAGATGTGCTCTTTAAATCCGGATCTGAATGGCTGGAGGAATCGGCCATGTGAAGATCTGAGGGAAGAGTATTCCAAAGAGAGGCGACAGTTGGTTCAAAAGCCCTGAAATTCGAATGAATTTACTTATTCAAAGAACAGAAAGAGGAATAATGTGGCTGAAGCACAGTGAGAAAAGGGGGATTAGGGGGTGATATGAACTGAAATTGGAGAGGTCAGCAGGGGCTAGATTGTGGCTTTGGGGGCCAAAGTAAAGCACTGGGTTCTTATCCTAAGTGTAAGAGGAAGCTATTTGGACAGTTTTAAAGAAAGAAGCAAAATGATTTAATTTCGAAGGTCAACAACTGCCGAGTAAACCTGAAAAAGAATCAGTAGAAAACCTTAGAGGGCAGAGGCCATGGACGGCTGCTCAGTTGCTACACAGCTGGTTATCTGGTCCCCTTATTAGGCTGTGGAACAGCCTAACAAGTAATAATCACCATGATAGCAAACCACAGAGAGGTAGCCAGAAACGGCCAAGAGGTTCATCCCAGCATTAAAAGTTACCAGGTCAAACCCCACCTGGGGATGGACATTCCATCCATTGGACCAGGAGGGGCATTCCAGGCAGAGGGAAAGCATGTGGTCCAAAAGCTCAGAGATGGGAGCATCCCAGTGAGCTGGGAGAGAAAGCAGGGGCCCTCAGACAGCATTTCATTTTGTAGGGGAGAAGTAGATGTAAGGAAATATCACCATGTGAACAAGCGAGGAGGAAAAACAGACTGATTCATCCATTCATCCATTCATTCATCTATTCAAACAAATCCTTATGGAGCCCAGTCTTCATGTAAAACTGTTCTAGGTACAAAGACATAACAATGAACAGAACAAAGATCCTGCCTGCAAGGAGCTCACATTCCAGTAGGAAAAGACTGACAGTAAATGAGAAATGTAACCATATGTCAGGAGCAGGTAAGTGCTGTGGAGAAAAATAAAACAGTGTGTGTTTTGTCTGGGCATTTTGTTCTCTGCCCAGAGGGGCCTGGCTTACAGAGAAAGCAGGAGAGAAACGCAATCCTTGCTCTGCTCATCTAGCTCTGCCCAGAGGCTGGCTGCTTCCACCCCGAGGAAGGCTTCTTGCTCTTTCTTGGCACAAATCACTGGGGTTGAATGTACAAGGGCAGGGGAGGGGAGGATGGAGTCGGAGAGGTAACAGGGCCAGGTCGTGTAGAGCCCTATAAGCCATGTCAGAATCTTGGGTTTTACTCTGAGTGTGATGTGTTTGCTAGAACAATGGGAAGGAAGGCACAGGGAGAGGTGCCCCATGTTTGTTCCCAAACAACCCTACTTCATTCACCTGTCCCTGCCCCTGCCCTGCTTTGGCTAATACGTCCTCTGCAGGTAGATAAAGAAATCAGAAACTTTCTCTCTCTAAAGAGACATCTACCAAACGTCCAACTCTCTTTTATAGTCCCTTTACAGAAACCCCTCCAGAAATTTTTGAGTTTGATGGGGAGAGGGGTAAACCTACTATTTCCTTCAAACCTAATAACATCCAATTTACCCCCCTCTATCCCCAAGGTGGTCTTCTTGGTGGGAGGGCTCCAGGATGAAAGAGGAGATGCCAAGGAACTTGGTCTTGGATCTGCCCCTGTCTGTCTGTGTCCCCTTGGGTAAGTCAATTCCCCTCTCTGTGGGTGAGAGGAGAGTCGTAGCCATGTGGGGGCTCAGACTTCACTCTCTCTAAACTTATTTCCTACTCTAGTATTCCTTGAAGGCCCATCATTCCTTTCCTTTTCAAAGGGCCACCACCTTCAGGCTTTGAAATGTGTACACTGCTGAAAACAAGGAGTAGGAGGTTCAGGGCGGAGAGGGGAGGCGAGGCTGGGCGAGTGAAGGGCGAGGCTGGCTGGTCCCACACCATGGAGGCTGGGCAGCTGGAGCGTGCGGTCCCTCTCGGTGACTTGGGGCAAGTACTAGCTCTCTGTGCAGAGGGGGCTCTGACAGGCTAACGCAATCCAGATGTGCACCAGAGTGAGCAGAGCCTATTACAGAGTGTTGTGAAACGGCCCAGGGGAGGTAAATAAGCAAAAACAGGCCAGTTGCCTAGCAGCATGTACAACCAAACAAGCCCCAGCTCAGTTGGCATTGGCAGGGGCGGGACTGCTCTCTGCAGTGGGGAAGAAAGAACAGGGAGGGTTTGAGCCTGATGGGGGCCTGCTCCCCAGCGGCCCCGCCCCACTCCCAACAGGCAGCTCCTGCTCTCAGAGGGGCCTTCGCACCCAGCCAGCCCCACAGGGCTGGGGAACTGAGATGAGGGAGGGACTGGGCCCACTGCTAAGAGCTGCGTCTGGTGTGTCCACCAGACCAGGGAAGAGGGGGACCACAGCTACAAAGATCTATTAAAGCTGCGCTGTGAGGGCTTCCCTGGTGGCGCAGTGGTTGAGAGTCCGCCTGCCGATGCAGGGGACACGGGTTCGTGCCCCGGTCCGGGAAGATCCCACATGCCGCGGAGCGGCTTGGCCTGTGAGCCATGGCCATTGAGACTGCGCGTCCGGAGCCTGTGTTCTGCAACGGGAGAGGCCACAACAGTGAGAGGCCCGCGTACAAAAAAAAAAAAAAGCTGCGCTGTGTGCCCACCTGTGCTTTACACGCCACATATTTCTTGAGTATCTACTTTGTCCCAGGCACCACGACTGACCCCAGGGATAGACAAAAAGGAACAAAGAGACACCCTGCTCTCCACCTATGGGAAGAGACATTGAATGAGGAATCACATAATCAAATGCACGATTATAAATTGTGATAAGGACTATGAAGGAAGAGAAACACGAGACCATGAAAGAGGGGGTTGGATTTAAACAGAGCATTCAGGGAAGGCCTCTCTTAGGAGGACAAATTGAGACTTAAAGGATAAGTAGGTGTTAACCAGGTGAAAAGAGGGGAAAGGGAATCCCAGGAGTCTGGAACAGCAGGTGAGAGATCCCTGAGGCAGGAGAGAGCCTCTGCTTAGGAGGCAATGATAGAAGGGAGAGTGGGCCTGCAGAGGACTCTGGAAAGGGGTGGTGAGTGGAGAGGTAGGCAAGGGCCAGATCACAAAGGCCCTTACGTGATAAGGATGGCTGTTTAATTCTAAGTGCGGTGAGAAACACTTGGCATTTATTTGTTGATAACCTTGGGGAGAAGCTCTAATGATCAGATTTATGTTTTTAAAAGATTATTCCTGGGTACCACATGGCAATTCTGAAAGGGAACAAGAGAGGGGATGAGAAGGCCCGTTAGGAGGCTCCTGCAATAATCCCAGCAAAAATGTCAACAGCTTGGATTGAGGGCAGGAGAGCGGGAGATGAAGCAGCAGAGAAATTCAAGGTCTGTTTTCCATTGACTCCAATATTACAAGTCAGGTATTATTACCTCACTTATAAAGGTTGTGTAATTTGCCCAGGTCACACACAACTCCCTTGGAGGGGCAGTTCATAAAGGACAGATGTGGACTTGGAACCCAGATCTTCCGGACTCCTAAGCCCTTAATCCGTTCATAACCCTGCACCACCAAGACTGGTTTTCGCCAATGACCTACTAAGGATGCAGAGCTGAAGATGGTTGGCTCTGGGCAAGTGAGAGGGGGAGAGTCACAGTGGCAAGGGAGGGTACGTGTGTATGATGTCTGTGTGTGTATGTGTGTGTGTGAGTGAGAGAGAGAGAAAAGTGGGGGAGGGGGGATGACGAGGCTGATAAGGAGGAGAAAGAGGAGAGGGCAGCAGGCAGAAGTGCTTGCACAGCTTCCCAGCGCGTTTCCTGCCTCTGTGTGGCAGCTTTGCAAGGCATCTCTGGCTACTGTCAATTAGCTTTTTCCAGGCCAGTGTTTGCTTATCCCCAGCAATGATGGAGACACACATCCCTTCCTTACAGGATGGTGGAGGCAGCTTCCGCGGCTCAGCAACAAGCTGGTGTGGGAGTCAGGAGTTGGTGGTTACTTCATGGGTCCAGGCTTGGATCCCAGCTCTGCCTATGACCTTGGGCTAATTTCTGAACATTTTTCCACTTTCAGTTTGCTAATCTGCAGGATGGAAATAGTAATACCTGCGTTGTAAGGTTGGTATATTTAAGGAGATATTGATGCTTAACTTAGTGCCTACCACAGAAGAAGCACTCAATAAAAAGTGTCCATTTTTATCATGGTAGCTGAAGACCCTTGTCAGAATTAAACGAGGTCTGTACTCCACATCTACAGTGGACATCTCCCACTGCCATGTTCTGCTGTTCAGAAGAGCACTGGCCTCGGAGTTGGGAGACCTGAGCTCTCCTGCTGGCTCTGCTGCTGAATTGCTGTGTGACTTTGGGTGAGAGCCTCTCCTCTCTGAGCTTCAGGTGTTCTCACCTATAAAATAAGGGGGTTGTACAGGTAGGATTCTAAGCCAGGGCCTAGAAAAAAGACCGTGCTATTTACTTGGGGCTGCTCTGGTGATGAAATGGAGGAGCAAGACCCAGAGGATAACCTCAACATAAATGTTTTGATTAAATGTGGATTTTTTTTTCCCCTGAATGCTCTTTAACATCCCCAAAGAGTCTGCAGTTTGGGTAAATCTGTCCTACACAATAGGGTTGCCTATAGCCCCCCATATGGGTCCTCTGGTCTCTTGTTCTACTTCTATTTCTTCCACTCAGAGACAGTTCATCAACCACAAGATTGTAGGATATCTTTCCAGCTTTCAAAATTCCTTTGAGCTTTCACAGTGTTGGAGAAAGAAAAAAAAAGCAAAAGTGGAGTGCTAGAGTGAGCCCCATGGTGCTGGGTTGGAGTTGGAGACATCAGCATAAACGCTCGTTTAAGTTAATGAATATACACATGGAAAGAGATGCATGTACATGTAGGTTAGTAGACATACATATTTTCCTAGCTCTGTCTACTAAAAGGGCCCAGAAGCAATGATACTCCAAGAGCAGCAAGCTCAACTTAAATGACCAGGGCTTGGTTTCTAAATACCATTCTCCAATAAAAGAAATCAGGATTCCTTGGAGAAACACAAGATGAGCCTAGAGTATCATATACTAGCAAAAAAAAAAAAAAAAAAATGTGTTCAAAACTAAGCCAAAAAAGGATGGGGAATGTCAAAAGGACCCATGAACCAACCTGAAAAGAGCTCCCAGTGGCCAAGGCTAGAACAATTTGAAGAACAAAATAAAAATTGTATTAAATCGTACCCAAAGAATAAACTGTATTGTATTGAACACAAATAATAAAATAAATACCCATGAATCCATATTGATATAGATAAATGATTAATTGAATAAATAAGTTGGGGGGAAAGGATCAATCTTCTTTACAGACCATTTCCCATAATGAGTGTAAAAGAAATGAGGGAAATAGAAAATCACCATGAGAACAGCACAGTAATAATTGCCTCAGGTAAGATCCACTGAGGAAGGCTAAAATGAATGGATGAAACCTTAAGGAGAAACAAGATATTTTGCACAGCCTCAAACTATTTTCCCCTAAATATGTATTCATACTGTGGCGATTTTAACATATGTCCTAAATTCCGTGATACTCCTCTCTCCAGAGGTGGAACTTAATTCCCTGCCCTTGAGTGTGCGTTAGACTTAGTGACTCACTCAATTCTAGTGACTAGAGTATAGGAGGAAAAAAAGAGCAGCTTTGCAGTAGAGAAACCTGGCAGACACCACCTTATATAAGTGTTCTAGGTTAGCATTACCAGGGATAAGTCATGTTGATATGGGGTACCCACTGACAGGACGTGATGAGGTGGCAAATCATTTATGTGTATTCTTCCTTCAGATCCATAACCTCAGTCTAATCCTGAGAGAAACACCAAACAAACTGAAAATCATTCCGCAAAATCTTATCTTTCTTGATCAGTATCAAGATCAAGGTTATGAAAGACAGAGAAACTGTCACAGGTTGGAAGAGACTAAGGAGCGTGGAATGGTAGATTGGATCCTGGAACAGAAATGAGGACGTAGGAGGAAAAAACTAGAGAAATCTGAATCACATCTATAGTCTAGTTAATACTAATGGACCAGTGTTAATTTCTTAGGGTTGACAAACGTACCTTGGTTATGTAAGATGTAACATCAGGGGAAGCTGGGTGAAGGGTACATGGGAATCTGTACCATCTTTGTAACTTTTCTGTAAATCTAAAATTGTTCCAAAACAAAAAGTAAAAACAAAAACAGAAAACCGTTTAGAGTGTAAACTCTTCTAGGGGAAAGGTCATAATGTATATTTTTCTCTATCTTCTCAGAGTTCCTAGCAGCGTCAAATATTCTCAAGGAATTCTTGTAGAAAAGACTCTTTGGGAGGACAGAGTGTGTCCTAATCATAGCTGTATCCTCAGCATTAACTAGTGCTGGCATGTGTGAGATGAACGTGGCTCTGGGAGCCTGGAGAATGGGGTGCCAATTCAGGCTTCACAGTAAATGACTCTGTACACCTTAGCCAGCTCACTTCATCTGAGTCATATTTCTTTACCTAGGAAATGGGGATAAAAGTACTACTTGCCTTATAGGGTTATGAGGATTAAATGAGACAATGTATTGCGGGGAAAAGCTTTATAAATTGCAAAGCCCTGTGTAAATATTCATTGTTATATCGACACACAGATGCTGATCAATCAGAAGTTCCACCTGAAAGGATCGGTGTTTCCCTGGCTCTCCTCCTATGACACACCTATGCACAGAGTCAGGGCTGCAGCCTTCCCTTACAGTGCTCACCTAATCCAGCTACCTGTCCATGCACATCCTGGATAAGTTAAGCACGTGAAAAGGTTCAGCCCTCTTTTCCTAACATGGAAACTACCATCTTCATTCTCTGCTCGCTTCTGTTCATGTGCTGGCAAAGAGAAATGAGGAAATCCTGGTTGTTCCACAGCATCTAAGCCTTCGTAAAACTATAAAACTCTACAAAGTCGTAATATGGTGAGTAATAAAAATAATAATGTCTACCATTTATGCTGGGGTTCTAAGGGTTATATGTGAACTAGTTTAATATTTCCAAGATTTTAGCCATTTTTCCTCCATCTTACTTATTTCTGCCAGATATGAGTATCATTATCATCTCCAATCTGCTTTAACATGATTCAGTGTATATTCAGTGAGCGCTGTAAGTCTATGTTAGTTTATTTTATTCTATACCCTGGGATGTCTTGTTGCCCTAAGGAGGAAGACACACTCTGGGGGTATTTAGTCAGCATTTAGTCAGAGGTGTTTAATTAAGAGGTCACACTTCAGAGACAACATTTCAGTTATATTTCACTCCATTTAACGCCAAAAGTTTTGTTAATTAACATAATGGATGTTAGAAATAGGTTTTTATTGATAAAATTAATGATTTTAAAGATATGCAGTTGGCTAGAATATTATGGAAGCAGTGATCACTTTTGTATGAATAGTACACAGGAATCTAGTGGGCTCTTTACTTTTCACTCTTTGGAAGTGTGGATGAGGCTTGATTCTAAAACACTTTGAGTACAGCTACTGATGTAGAGCATTCTGATTGTCTGTCACTATGGAGGCCAAGAAAATGGGCTTCTCAGATCACTGACTGCATGAAGCCTAAGAGCCCTCACCTCTGGGCTCTGCAATCCATCACTGCATTAACACCTGAGCCATGCTCCCACCTGCTGCTCCCAGCCCATGACGGCGCACACCAAGAATACTAAGATAGGCTGGTTGTGAGGAGATGATAGATGAGTACCATTGGCTCAGGACTCCCAACAACTTTGCCAAACTTCCCTTGGGACTGCCCTATCATCTAAGACACTTCCACCCAACTTTCCTTCCTTCATTTTCCCTCCTTCATTTAGGGTCAGACCAGCATCAGTGTCTAACACTTTCCTCCCAGGATCCCCCAGCTCCTTCCCTAGGAGCTTTTCTCTCACACATTTAAATTTACCTAATAAATCATCACACATTTAAAACTGAACAGCTACATGTAAAAGAATGAAATTAGGACACTCCCTAACACCATGCACAAAAATAAACTCAAAATGGATTAAAGACCTAAATGTAAGGCCAGACACTATAAAACTCTTAGAGGAAAACATAGGCAGAACACTCTATGACATAAATCACAGCAAGATCCTTTTTGACCCACCTCCCAGAGAAATGGAAATAAAAACAAAAATAAAAAAATGGGACCTAATGAAACTTAAAAGCTTTTGCACAGCAAAGGAAAACATAAACAAGACGAAAAGACAACCCACAGAATGAGAGAAAATATTTGCAAACAAAGCAAAGGACAAAGGATTAATTTCCAAAATATACAAGCAGCTCATGCAGCTCAATATCAAAAAAACAAACAACCCAATCCAAAAATGGGCAGAAGACCTAAATAGACATTTCTCTAAAGAAGATATACAGATTGCCAACAAACACATGAAACAATGCTCAACATCACTAATCATTAGAGAAATGCAAATCAAAACTACAATGAGGTATCACATCACACCAGTCAGAATGGCCATCATCAAAAAATCTACAAACAATAAATGCTGGAGAGGGTGTAGAGAAAAGGGAACCCTTTGCATTGTTGGTGGGTATGTAAATTGATACAGCCACTATGGAGAACAGTATGGAGGTTCCTTAAAAATCTAAAAATAGAACTACTATATGATCCAGCAATCCCACTCCTTGGTATATATCCAGAAAAGGTGAAAACTCTAATTCTGATGAAACTAAGGGCAGGACAGGAATAAAGACGTAGATGTAGATAATGGACTTGAGGACATGGGGAGAGGGAAGGGTAAGCTGGGATGAAGTGAGAGAGTAGCATTAACATATATACGCTACCAAATGTAAAATAGATAGCTAGTGGGAAGCAGCCACATAGCACAGGGAGATCAGCTCGGTGCTTTGTGACCACCTAGAGGGGTGGGATAGGGATGGTGGGAGGGAGACGCAAGAGGGAGGAGATATGGGGATACAGTTATATGTATAGCTGGTTCACTTTGTTATACAGCAGAAACTAACACATTGTAAAGCAATTATACTCCAATAAAGATGCTAAATATATAAATAAATAAATCCACTTTGTGTCCCCTTCTCAGAGGACCCAGAACAGCATAAGTGGCACTGAGAGTGCTCTGAAGAAACAGACAGTAAAGTTGGGAGTTGAGATGGGCTCATCCCCCACATGGCAGGAGAAGGGGACAGAGGCATGGTTGCTAGGTGAGGCACAGATGGTCCCTGGAATCAAGTGGTGGTCTCACTAAAAAGATTTCATCAGTGGTGACCCAAAAAAATGTCCTGGTGGAGGGGAATGCTGTGGCAGGTTCAATGATGTAAACATTTGAAAAACAAGGGAGCACAAGGCCTAAAAGACTAGGGAGTTGGCTGGTTACTCCTAAGTTGCATTAACACCCAAAAGAAGGATAATGAGAGAGTGGGAGTATTTAACAAGCAATTAGTGCCCAAGTATGAGAGTCATCAGGCCTCTACGGCAGCCTGCACAGAGGCCCTCATCACCTGTGACTGAAGGGCAACTCCAATCAAAGGGCATGCTGAAGCCTTAACTGTGAGAACTGAAGAGCTCCAGAGATGTTTGAATGCTTAGTCAAGGAAGATCTGTTACTTGAAGGACAGAGTCCTGGTGTGAAAACCTGGGACCCTGAAATACAGGACAGGGACATCTGGATGGGTCCCCCTGAAGATGTTGACTCTGCTGACTTCCAAGCCAATATCTAGGGTTAAATCTCCACATAACTCAGCTGGAGGTATGCTGGGCCTAGTAAGAGAGGAAAGAGACCACACACTTAAAAAGTTGCAACAGGAGCCAAGGGACTACCCCTGAGATTGGATTTTGAGGATGCTTGATCAAGGAAGCCAGAAAGCAAGACTGGATAAGCAAGAATTCATTGACTTGGGGGCACATTCTGGGGACATGGGACTTAACGTTCCAGGAAGGACACAAGGATAAGGCAAACTCACCCTAGGAATGAATGGCTGTTGAGAAGCCTGGAAAAATGATGGTCAACTCTCAGGGAAGTGGAACTGCCAAAAGCGTCCTGGCAAATGGTAGAGGAAGGAGTAGAGGGGCTGAGAGATGAGGCACGCTGTGATTACCACAATATATAAGGCCAGAAGCTCCACCTGAAGACACGCTATTCCCCAAGGCCAGCAGGAGTGCACTGGTGAGAGGAGCACAGCATTGCTAAGTTCAGAGGTGGCCTCCTCTGCAGGCCAGGGATAGTTGCCGAGAGGCCATCACAGAGGTGGACTCTGTGATAGCCCCAGGGGATGATGTCCCATCCACCCAAATAATGGAGGTCCAGTGGTGGTCCTTAACTACCAGAAGCCAGGACACCACAATTACTGCAATGACTAACAAGGTGAGAGAGGTAACCAAGGGAGATGGACCCACAGGGAGCTGAGGAGATGGTTAATAGCACATGATGTCCGAAGGGGAAAATAGATGAACAGTCAGCAAGGGTGATGCTTAATATCTATTACCAAGAAAAACAAGCATGGAGGGGCAGGAGGTTGAGGGCTGTCACCCTCATAAAAAGCCATGAGCCTTGTTCAGTTCCATACCTGAGCCAATTTTCAGATCCGGAACTCACTGGTGCAGAAGTGGCTGGGTCCCTCGGAGGAAACACCCTGTAGCACCATGACAAGCACATACTGTGATGCTCTCCCCGGTCCCTTCCTAAATGGACCTATGACCATTTACCTGGGTGACTATTCTGGGGAAAGGGGGAATATCAGGATTGGGGGGATTATTGGTTACAGGGTCTGAGTTAATATCAATATCCAGAGGTCTAAAGTGTCATCACAGTCCCCCTGTTAGAGTGGGGGCCTGTGGGCGGGGCCAGATTCTTACACTGGCCATGTGACCAGTGTAGCCATATAAAGTCATACTCAGAAGGGCCTGCACACAGGGTTAATGCTCTACGATTGCTGCCTTGAAACTCTTAATAATTTAACTTTGAATTTGTTTCATTAAGTGAAGGCCAATGGGACTGTGGACCCCAGCACGACCCCCACTCACCACTGCCTCCTCAGGACAAGTCCTCTGCCACCTGCTTCCCTGCTTGCTTGCCCTCCGGGGCCCACCCAGCCTTCCCCTCCATGTCCTGCAATCACTGCTGTCCTCCAACCTGAGAAAGAACTGAGCGTGGGCAGAGGAAAGGTCAGCTCTCAGCATCACATAGCATCTCAGGGCAGGGCATGGAAGCAGCTGTCGCTGTCTTGGGCTGGACGTACCATAGTATACCTGGTGGGTGACAGGCCAGAGGTGTGTCTTGACAGAGCCAGGCCTCTTGCTCACCCCTGATCTTGGTACCAACCGTGTCCTGGGGCAAAGGTTTAAAGATCCTTGGGGTTGCTTCTCTGCCATGAGCTGGGGTGGCAGGCCTTGAGAAGTTAAGACACCAATTCAACCTCCTCACACCCTGCCCCTTATCAGGACGTGGTGCGTCAATCCATGGCTGGCAAGAGGGAGAACCCTGCGCCATCAGGCTAGAGTGAGGCAGTGTGCGTCCTGCTTTCAAGAATGGCTTGGATCTCCATACCCGCAAAACCTGTATCGTCTGGCTCCATGTCTGGGGGGGATCCTTTTTCTCTCCTTCTAACCTTCCTGAGTCTGGCTTATATTTGCCTCTTGTGGCCATCTTGAAGCACCCTTAGGGATAAGCTATGAGATACAAATGAGTAATTTTGGTGATTCCCTGATATTTGCATTGAAAGCTGGCATGATGAATGGTAAAATTAATGCTAATCATTTCAAATTTTTATTTACTTACATTAAATAGCAAAGAAAAACACCAGGACAAATTGAGAGACAACACACAGAAGAAAGGAAAACCTTTATATGTACCACGAATGGCACTTTTTTTTCTGATCTTTGAACAGGGGGCCCTGCATTTTCATCTTCACTGGGTCTGCAAATTGTGTAGCCAGCCCTGCCTACAGGAGACGGGTAATAAATGAAATTCTGTCTAACGTCTGGCTCATAGTAAGCTCATAAGGAAGTTTTGGCAATTGGAGTAATCCCACATTAGCTCCTTGGATTTTGAGGTAAGGGCTATCATGGCGGGAAGAAGAGAATGACTCTGAAACTGTTCCTCACCTCAGCCAAGATAGTAAATCAAAAGCAATCACGTCCTGGGAAGCGGAGGATTAGAATCCCCATTAAACATTGAAAAATTGTAGAAGTGGGGCTTCCCTGGTGGCGCAGTGGTTGAGAGTCCGCCTGCCGATGCCCCGGTCCGGGAAGATCCCACATGCCGCGGAGCGGCTGGGCCCGTGAGCCATGGCCACTGAGCCTGCGCATCCGGAGCCTGTGCTCCGCAATGGGAGAGGCCACAACAGTGAGAGGCCCGCGTACCGCAAAAAAAAAAAAAAAAAAAAAAAAAATTGTAGAAGTGGTGGTCCCGTATAATTCATCAGTCTAGACCCTGCAGAGAGCTGATAGATCCTGGAGACTGAATGCTACTGTAGACTTCATAAGTAAGAGCCCTGAGTGCAGCAGCTGTGCCAGATGTGGCATCCCTCCTAGAACTGACTAATAAGACCTCAGGGATATGGTAGGCCACCATCAGTTTGGTGAATGCAATCTTTTTCATTTCAACTTAAAAAGAGAATCAGAAACAATTTGCATTCACATGAGACAGATAATAATATTCATTTTCTCAGGACTATGTTAATTCTCCTGGCCTCTGTTCTAATATAACCTGAGAGACAGGACACTGGTCCATTACATCAATCTTATCATGTTGGTTGGATACGATGTACAAGCAGTGGCTAGTGGGCTGGAGACCTTTAAGACATGTGTGCTCCAGAGAGAGGAGGAGATCAATCCTACAAAGATTCAGGGATCTGTCATTTCAGTAAAGTTTTTAGACATCTAGTGGTCCAGGGCATGTTTGGCATAGTCCCTCCAAAGTATAAGACAAATTGCTGCATTTTGCATCTACTACTACTACTCAGGAGTGGCAATGATATCTAACTGACCCTGCACCTAGGCATCTTTCCCTCAAGACCTGAAGTTTAGGACTGAAGCATCTGACACTGGTGAGTTGCTCATGATCTAGTGTGGAACATTCTCATCAATAAGGTATCTATTTTAGGGACAGCTGGACCTGGGGTCTTTGTTCATAATAAGCAGCAGCATCTGGGCCCTGACCTTCATCCTGTTTAACCGAGAATGCTGACATGCATGCACCACAGTGTGGGAAAGATGCTGGGAAACCCTGTTCTAGTTGCCTGGGGTGGAGAAAGTAAAAATCTTTCTTTTTGGAGACAAAGCCATTCTCCTATTCCACTATGAAAAGAATTTTCTGATGTTAGGCAGCCAGAAAATGCCTGCTCAACTAAGACGGTTATTAAATCAATAGCTTTTATTTTTTAAACACCTACTATGTGCTCAATGTTCGGTCTCTCTAAATAAACCAGGCCCCTCTGATTAATATGCACTAGGAATGGTTAAACCATCTCCTGAATAATTTGGACTATTGTGGGCATGATGTTTCTTCTTTCTGTCATTTCTGGTAATTTTCACTTTGTGGCTCCCGGTTTTTTTGTTTGTTTGGTTGGTTTTTGTTTGTTTGTTGTTTTTCTTGCTCCCATTTTTTTAAACCAAATTTAGATGGAGAATTTATTTGAATAATTCCCTGTGCAGATATATGACCTTCCTTCAGAATCCCCAGAACCTGCATGTGATTCTCCCACTGGAAAATGCTATAATATTCACAGTGAAGTTTCTCCTACCCTGTTACCTCCAACATCATATCATCTGACAGAACATATAGCCCCAGGGGCAATGCTGATTGAACCACAGCCCAGATCTCCTGAGAAGCTCTGTCCCATTTAAAATCGACACCCTCACAGCAAGATCCTTCTTGACCCACCTCCTAGAGTAATGGAAATAAAAACAAAAATAAACAAATGGGACCTAATGAAACTTCAAAGCTTTTGCACAGCAAAGAAAACCATAAACAAGACCAAAAGACAACCCTAAGAATGGGAGAAAATGTTTGCAAATGAAGCAACCGACAAAGGATTAATCTCCAAAATTTACAAGCAGCTCATGCAGCTCAATATCAAAAAAACAAACAACCCAATCCAAAAATGGGCAGAAGACCGAAATAGACACTTCTCCAAAGAAGATATACAGACTGCCAACAAACACGTGAAAGAATGCTCAACATCATTAATCATTAGAGAAATGCAAATCAAAACTACAATGAGATACCATCTCATGCCAGTCAGAATGGCCATCATCAAAAAATCTAGAAACAATAAATGCTGGAAAGGGTGTGGAGAAAAGGGAACACTCTTGCACTGCTGGCGAGAATGTGAATTGATACATCTGCTATGGAGAACAGTATGGAGGTTCCTTAAAAAACTAAAAATAGAACTACCATATGACCCAGCAATCCCACTACTGGGCATATACCCTGAGAAAACCATAATTCAAAGAGTCATGTACCACAATGTTCATTGCAACTCTATTTACAATAGCCAGGACAGGAAGCAACCTAAGTGTCCATCGACAGATGAATGGATAAAGAAGATGTGGCACATATATACAATGGAATATTACTCAGCCATAAAAAGAAACAAAATTGAGTTATTTGTAGTGAGGTGGATGGACCTAGAGTCTGTCACACAGAGTGAAGTAAGTCAGAAAGAGAAAAACAAATACCATATGCTAACACATATATATGGAATCTAAAAAAAAGAAAACATGGTTATGAAGAACGTAGGGGCAGGACAGGAATAAAGATGCAGATGTAGAGAATGGACTTGAGGACACAGGAAGGGAGAAGGGTAAGCTGGGACTAAGTGAGAGAGTGGAATGGACATATATACACTACCAAATGTAAAATAGATAGCTAGCGGGAAGCAGCCGCATAGCACAGGGAGATCAGCTCAGTGCTTTGTGACCACCTAGAGGGGTGGTATAGGGAGGGTGGGAGGGAGGAGATATGGGGATATATGTATATGTATAGTTGATTCACTTTGTTATAAAGCAGAAACTAACACACCATTGTAAAGCAATTATACTCCAATAAAGATGTAAAAAAAAATATATATATATATATATATATATATATATATATATATAATAAAATCGACAGTCTTCTGTGTCACCCAGTATACAAGCCAGAGCAGTATTCTTTTGTGTGGGATGTGTTGCCTCAAGAGCCCAAGGCAGCCTATCTGGTGCCACACTCTGGACATCCTTTGGGGAGATAGTGAGTTTCCAGCAGAGGCTGTCAGGATGATAGCCAATGTTCAGTGATGACAGCAGCAGCACCAATATCCTAAATAGATTGTTCTTATACTAGCATTGGGCCCTCCTTTATTTCCAAGTCTCATCCTTTTGCCTCCCATGAAAACCATGAGCTAGGCACAAGGTCACCTAGCACATACAGTGCCATTGTATGAATTTCTTTAAGGCATACCTTTCTTAAGAGATCATTAGAAAGAAGCAAACATCCCTCCGAGCTGAACATAGAAACTCTCCCTCACCCAGGTGCCTTCCTTACAGGACACAAGCTCCACAATTCTACTTGGTAGCATTAGCTATGCAAATATCATTCCAATATATTTCTTTTCTACCTAATTTAACATGAATTGGTTTCTCTTTGTGACAGACATTGCTATGTATTCACCAAACCTCACTTCCTTTTCCTCCTGGGCACACAGCCAACTAGACTACATTTCCCAGCATTCCTTGCCGTTCTGTGGTTCCACATGACTGACTTCTGGCCAACAGAGTATGGAAAGTAGTGATGTACTTCCAGGGCTAGCCCATAAAAATCTCTCACATCATCTACTATTCTCTCTTTTCCCAGCTGTTCCACTGAAGTCACCTAGAAGAGGGCAGAGCCACGAGATGGGAGGAGCCTGGGCTCTGATTCTTAAATGAGTATGAAGAGCAAATTCCCTCCCCTCTCCATATGTAAAGAAATGAACTTGTATAATGTTAAAGTACTGGTAGTTTATGTTTGCCTGTTAAAGAAGTTAATTTACCATGACAAATACACTATTTGCAAACAAGAATCCTGATTACTCTTGGTCTCCCTAGGTCACTAAATTTTAAATTTTTTAAAAATGAGAACTAGAGTTTGAAATGTATCTTTTACTTATCTAATATATAGTCCAGGATATGCCCATAGGTAAATTAGAGCCAGAATGTTCTTTAGAAATATGTAGTTCAATTCTCCGTGTTCCAGTTTCCTTTCCACACAAAAAAAGGAAAACCAAAGTTTGGAGAAAGCGAAATAGTAGGAACTAAATGAATACTCAACAGAATACAATTATGTATAACTGCTGATTCTTAGTCCAGTTTTCCATATTCACTTATTCAGGAAATAAATTTGGAAAAAAATGTTTCCTTTTGTCCTTCCATAGTTTCTCAATAAAAGGAACTGTTTTAGTCACCTATTGCTATGTAACAAGTTATCCCAAAACTTAGTCACTCAACACAGCACACATTTATTATTGCAATTCTGTGGGACTGGAATCTTTGTGTGGTTTAACTGGGTGCCTCTAGCTAAGGTCTCTCATGAAGTTGTAGTCAAATGGTCAGCTGAGGCTACAGTCTCAGTTGGGGGCTAGACTCGAGAGGAGGGGTATCTTCTTCTAAGCCCACTTGTGTTTGCAGGCCTTGGCCTCATATCTTGGGGGGGTATCTCTACAGGACTGCCTAGCCACATGGCAGCTAGCTTTCCCCAAAGTGAGCAATCCAGGAGAGAGTACCCAAGATGGAAGCCACAGTATTTTTTATAATCTAATCTTAGAAGTGGCATCCAATCAGTTCCGTCATGAATAACAGGATGCAGGGGTCAGTGTGGACTATCTTAGAGGCCGTTTACCACAGGAACATTGTAGAATGTTTCAAGGAGACTTTATAAAGGACTACCAGAGTTCCTGAGCTCTTTCTTACTCTCCTATTCCTTCTCCAAACCTAGCCTAATACGTCAGTGAGCAAATTGGTTCAGGATACAGTTGGGGGACAGAAAGCACACCAGCTATCTTAACAGAGAGAATTTAATGTAAAGAATTGTTTACTAGGCATTAAAGGACTAAAACAGAAAAAAAAAAAAAAGAGTAACAGGAGGTAAAGATTGCAGGAAGCAGCTACCACTTCCATCACTGGGAAAACGAAGGAAGATGTTGGAATTATTAAAATGTAGAAACTTGAATGAGGGACCCTGAGGACTGAAACACAAGAGGGTGATGCTCAGCCGGTGCTGAGGTCCCTGAGCTTGGAGGAGGAGCTGTATGGTGCTGCAGCCCAGACCTGGGGGTGCCAGCGGCTAGTGCCGGTATGCCTGGGAGGATGCAGGGAGCCTGGTTCTCCAAGAATTGGAAAACCACCACCTGGATTCAACTGGAAGGTATTACTGCTGCCAGAGTGAAGAAGCAAGGCTGGGGTGACACTGACAGGAACAGGAAGCAAACAGGAAGGAGCAAGTCCTTTCTTCCTCTGCCAGGCTTACAGTCTCTCTCTAGCACCCCATATTGGCAGAGCCTAAAAGGGAGCTGTTGGTAAAGGAGGCATTCGGTTGACAGAGTCCCAGCCCGGTGTCTCAAAATGGAGAACGGAATTGGGGGGTGGGGGAACGAGGGGTTGTAACCCAGAGACAGTATCTTCGTAACTTACACACAGAGCCATCCCCAGCACTGGTGACAGTGATTCGGTATCTTTATTCTTTAATTTCTTTAAATGCTCCGTTATAATAAGTACTGACATTTGCAAATCTCACTGTAGCTTTTTTTTAAATCAAGCCTATTATCTCATTTAATCTTTTGAGAATGATAGGAATCATTCTTTCCCTGTTGAAGATAATGGTGCCCAGAAAAGCCAAACACCTGATTAATGATATAAAACATATAAATGGTAGACTTGGGTCTCTCGGATCTCATGACTAGGGTCTTTCACTACACCATACTGTCTTCTCAAAATCTGGCCACAAAGTAAAAGCACTAGTGACCCTATCTTTATTAGAGAATCCTCAATTAAACAAAAAGTAATTCAGGTAAGCATATTTAGTAAATATCATTTTAATTCTCCTTGAGTGAGTTAAATTTCATCCATTCATTCAACAAATATTTGATGAGTATACTCTGTGCTGTAGAGGAAGATAAAACCTTAAACAGAATAGGCTATCTGTCCTCAAGGATCTCCAGTATAATGTGGGAGATAAAAGTTACCGTGAGTAAGAAGTGTTATTCTAAGGGTGATATAAGATGCCAGCAGAGAGGACAGCCACCCTTCTCTACTAGGGGAAGGGAAAGGAGGGAAGGGAAGTCAGTGAAGGCTGTGGGGAGGGGATACAGGGCCAGAGCTGTGTTCCAGGAAGAGGGCACAGCCTAGAAAAGTCCAGAGGCTAAAAGGAGCAGGGTTCATTTAAGGAAACTGCTTTTGTAAGTGCATCAAGCCTCCCTCCTGGAGAATGGGCAGAGAGGAAGGCACTGGAGGATAAGAGGAGAGGTACCCAGCTATCTTGACTATTTTGAATGTAGTCTTGAGGGCACTCGGGGAATCTTTGTCTCAGGAGTCTGCTCTTAAGACAGCAGCAAAGCCAGAGTTTGCCTCTAGCCGGGCTCATTTGCGTGCTTGAGGTGGCAGAAGGTAAAACCTTCCCCTCTCGTGGGTGCCCTAGACGAGGAGGATCCTGCTCTAGGTAGCCAGGACCAATTGGTCCTAAGTCCATTGCCGAAGAAATTCTCATCTTTCTTGGTTCCATTAGATCACTCTTTGATGTCACGGGGCATTTTTCAGGGAAAACGTCTGCCAAACTTTCCTCCTGATATCTGGGCAATGTCCCCACAGAGAAATTAAGGAGGAGAAAGCCCCTATTTGGAAAGCCCCAGGTGACCAAATTTCCAGCACTCTGTGTTTTCATTCTCTCTCCCTTAGCTCTGCGAAGATCCCTTTCTGAAGCCACCATAGACTCTAACTCTCCATCTGAGAATACAACACAAAGAAATCCACTCCTCCATGTAATAAGCCCAAACTCACTACCTCGTCCCCTAGCACACTGAGGGGCCGCAATGATGTTGAGCTGAAGGAGAAACTTCAAGTCCTTTCAAAAAAAGGTCCTGTCCATAATCAGGACAGCTGAGCCTGACTTTTGGCGGGTGGTCATATTCTTAAATACTTTAATGACACCATTAACAATGGTTGTCTCTTGGGGGTCGATTACCAGGGTACTTCCACACTCTATGTTTTGATGTTTCTGTATTGTTTGAATTTTTTTAACCATCTGTATCATATATGTAATTTAACAAATGTGTATGTAAGAATATACTTAAACCCCTCGGAAACGTTATTCTTGTCACGAAAAAGAGTGTGATGTTTTCAGAGCACAGGAGCTGGAGGGAACTTTTGAAACAGATTCTTACTCCAACTGTGGTCCCTGGTCTAGCAGCATCAGCTTCACTTGAGCTTTTTAGAAATGCAGAATCTCAGATTAACCCTGGGCCTGCTGAATCGAACTCTGCATTTGAACAGATTCCTAGGTGATTCCTGTACACATTAACATTTGATCTAGTGTAGCCAGCTTTCAGGACTTTGATCACTGAGGCAACGGGAGGGGTAACAGGAATTATTTGTTAAAGTTCACACAGCTCCTCAGTACCAGAACTAGGGCTTTAGCTCCTATCTTTATTTTTTTATATTTTTTATTTTTTTTGCGGTACGCAGGCCTCTCACTGTTGTGGCCTCTCCCGTTGCGGAGCACAGGCTCCGGACGCGCAGGCTCAGTGGCCATGGCTCACGGGCCCGGCCGCTCCACGGCGTGTGGGATCTTCCCGGACGGGGGCAGGAACCCGTGTCCCCTACAGGCAGACTCTCAACCACTACGCCACCAGGGAAGCCCTAGCTCCTATCTTTAAACTCCTAGACCAGCACTATTTTCATGCCTTTGGGTTGCCTCTCCAGCTTGTGGTCTTCCTAGAACCTCAGCTTATTTTTCTGTACTTTATAAGTGAATGCATTCTAGGTCTCAGGGCAACATGGAAGGTGAATATCAAATCTCTTAATACAGCTCAATACTTCTGGGTAAGATAAAGCACTGCCGTCTAGCAATTAGGTCCACCAGACCTGGACTGGGCCCCAAATCATGTTCTAATAGTGTTTGAAAGAAAGCCCAAGGTGGATTTAAGAACATAACAGTAGGAAAACAAGCAGGGCCAGTGACATCAGAGCATCTCTGGAAACTCAGGGGCAGGGGAAATATCCAGGAATCCCTTGGTTATTGGTTCTCATTTATACAGGTGATGGAATGAGTCAAGTGCTGGCTGCTGTGTTACAAAGAAGGGAATCACCTCTGATTGAGTATTCAGTGCTTATATGGATATTAACCAGCCAAGCTGTTCAGAATTTGAATTCAGCTCCCTGTACACACTTATCCAGAGGAAATCATCACAGGCTGTTGGCATGTCTAGAGGAAGAAAGCCTGGGTCTACAGTGCTGGCTGCCCCTACGGATCTGAAGTCATCCTCAGACAGGGGTATATCTGTTTTATTTTTAAACTTCTTTATTGGAGTATAATTGCTTTACAATGTTGTGTTGCTTTCTGCTGTATAACAAAGTGAATCAGCTATATGTATACATGTATCCTCATATCTCCTCCCTTTTGTGTCTCCCTCCCACCCTCCCTATCCCACCCCTCTAGGTGGTCACAAAGCACGGAGCTGATCTCCCTGTGCTATGCGGCTGCTTCCCACTAGCTATCTATTTTATATTTGGTAGTATATATAAGTAAATGCCACTCTCTAACTTTGTCCCAGCCTCCCCTTCCCCCTCCTCGTGGCCTCACGTCCATTCTCTATGTCTGCGTCTTTATCCCTGTCCTGCCTAGACTGGGGTCTATCTGACTCAAGAAGTCTGAGTCCAGCTCCAACCAGCAGAGGGACCAGATCACAGGAAGGCCTCCCCAGTGCCATATGTCTGGAGCCAAGGAGTCCTTGCCTGAGACCTTGGGCGATACCTTGGGAGGCCAAAGGTACAGGCTGAGCCAAAAATACACAAGAAAGGCGGAGTCCCAAACATCAGAAGTACTGTCCAGAAATGAGCTCCAGTGCAGGAAATGAGCACAAGGGAGAAGCCACTAGGCAAGAAGAATGGTGTGGTTAGTAACTAAGAGGTGAGCGATGCAGGAAGGGTCAGTTCTGCCTCCAGTAATCTCTAGTTGTGTGATCCTGGGTGAGCGCTTTCTTCTTTCAAAGGCATCATATATCAAGTTAAGTAATATTATTGCAAGTTAATACATATCTTGTTCAAATTAAAGCACTGACTTCTACTGATATAAGGAGTTGAATACAAAGTTACTCCCTGCTATGGTCTGAATGAGTCCCCCCACAGCCCAAACTCATTTGTTGAAATCCTAATGTCCAACGTGATGGTATTAAGAAATTGGGCTTTGGGGGAGGCTTAGGTCATGAGGGTGGACTCCTTATGAGTGGGATTAATGCCCTCATAAAAGAGAACCCACAGAGCTCCCTCTCCCCTTCAATCACATGAGGACACAAAGAGAAGTTTGCCACCTGATAGATGGCCCTCCTGTGACCATGCTTGTACTCCGGTCTCAGACTTCCAGCCTCCAGAACTGTGGGAATAAATTTCTGTTGTTTACAAGCTACCTAGTCTGTGTTATTTTGTTATAGAAACCCAAACAGACGAAGACACCCCCTCTTTTGTGAGAGATCGTTTATTGGGGGGAGGGATGGGGCAGAAGGAACAAACATTGCCTTATATTCAGGTGAACCTGCAGGTGAACTTACTCAGGGTTTTAGTTAGTGAGTGGTCAAATCGGATTTAACACGGTCTCATCCCAGAGTCTAAGTTCTCAGCCAGAAAGCTGTGGCAACATTTCCTTCAGGACAAGGCTCCAGCGTCACCTGCCCAAGCCCTCCCTTAGCAGTGTCCCCTCTTCTTTCCACATAAGACCTGGTTAAGCAGCTCTGCTCTGCCATCACTCGGGACTCCAGGCTTTCCTCATAGAACTTTGCACACTGTGCTGTAAATTGGACAGAAAAACTCTTTGAGGGTAAGGGCTGTGTCATACTCAACTATGACCATGGCATTTAATAAATGCACAGTAGAGAAAATTTGTTGAATGACTCTCAGGATATGATAAATCTACTTTGCCAGATAGGGTACATTAGCACTCTGTATCCATTTCATCCTCCTTCTAGTAGATATTGCTATAATGTGGGAGCTAGAAAGGTAACACGTACATGTCCTAGACTCCCTTGCAGCTGAGCTCTGAATGTGATTTAGGTTTGGCCAATCAGATCCATGAACATGAATTCTGGAAAGCAGAAGTGAGGGGACCAGCTTCTGCTGCCTCTGCTGCTTCTGGGGCAAGCTTAGCTGTGAGGATGTTTGGTTTTTTGGTAGCATCCTTGGTGGAGGGCCCAGAGCTGGGTTGTTTATTTTGTGGGGGTCGAGAGACAGGGCACCAGGGGTTCATTCTGTTGGCGGGGACTGTAGCAGGCATAACGTGGCTCTTCCTGGTCCTAGTAGCTCTGGAGTAGTTTTGGAACCAAAGTTTCCATTCCATAGAACATCCAAGAAGAGATAGATCTCTGCCTTGCCCAGGACTTTGGGCTCATTTCTAAAAGCTCAATCTAAATTCTATTTATTCAGTCCTTCCAATACCTCCACAAGCCATTTAATACTAGATGTTTCTAGTTAGGCCATTGCTTCTGCCACTTCACTAGGACAAATACAGTCACTTCAACAAGGTAAAAGGCAGTCCAGTGAACTATGGTGGCTCTGCCTCTCAGGGTCATTCAAGGACTCAGTTTTCTTTTCTCTTGGTGCCCAGTCACTCCCTAGAGTGCTGCTCTCATCCCATGGTTGTAGTTTTTCACCACAGCCATGCCCCATGTTCCAGTATGTGGGAAGTAGGCAAGAAGAAATGGAGGGGAAGCAGCTTCCTTTTAATGAAATGAATTAAAAGTTCACACATCCCTTCCACACAGATTCCATTGGTCATAACTTAACCAGACGACCACCCCTCACTGCAAGGGGACTGGCAGTAAGATGGATTAGAGGGAGCTAAGAGCGAAAACAGGGAAACCAGTTAGTTTTTACAGTAGTCCAGGTCTTTGGATGCTAAATTTCAGATACTTTTCACTACACCACAATGTGTACTTTGAGGTACTGGGGCTAGGAGTTTGCAAACCACATTTTAGGCTTGGCTAGCTAGTGACCTATTAAACTCTGCCAATAGGTGAAAGAGGGAACCTGCACAGCTGGAGGGGTGAGAGGGGACTTCTCCTTCCTGTTTACTTTCTATCTCCTTGGCGTTCCTGTCTGTGTTACTGAGCGATGCTTCTTTACCCTGGCTGCAGTAGTTCTTGTTAGGAGCAACAGTTAAATCCACATTGCAGCAACATTCATAGAACCAGCCTCACTGTGCCCCCTCAGTGATACCAGCCAACCCAAGCCCCTTCCTCAGAGATCTGGGTCCCCAGCCAATGGGACCCCTCCTTCAAGCTCAGAAACGCCATCATAAGCCAGGTATGACCCCTTCTCACAATCTAAGTTTCAGCTTCATAAGCTCTCACCCTTGTGTTTCTAAGTTTTAACCTCTTACCCCAACATAATAAAGGCCATTTATG
This sequence comes from Delphinus delphis, assembly GCF_949987515.2. Lineage (NCBI taxonomy): Eukaryota > Metazoa > Chordata > Mammalia > Artiodactyla > Delphinidae > Delphinus > Delphinus delphis. The sequence continues at coordinate 49,710,155 of NC_082683.1, forward strand.
AAAAACTCACAACTAACATCCTAATCAATGGGGAAAAACTGAAAAATTTCCTTTAAGATCTGGAACAAGGCAAAGACGTCCACTCTCACCATTGCTATTCGACAGAGTACTGGAAGTCCTAGCCAGAACAATCAGGCAAGAAAAAGAAATAAAAGGCATCCAATCAGAAGAGAAGCAGTAAACTTATCTCTGTTTGCAAATGACATGATCATACACATAGAAAACCCTAACAATTCTACACACAAACACCCCCCCCCCACACACACACGCATACACACACATACACACAAGCAATCTTGAGCAAGAAGAACAAAGCTGGATGCATCATACTTCCTGACTTCAAATTATATTTCAAAACTGTAGCAATCAAAACAGTATGGTGCTGGCATAAAAATAGACATATAGACCAATGAAACAGAATAGAGAACCCAGAAACAAACTCATGCATTTACAGTCAACTGATCTTCAACAAGGGTGCCAAGATCTTCAACAATGGGGAAAGGATAGACTCTTCAACAAATGGTGCTGGGAAAACTGGATATCCACATGCAAAAGAAAGAAACTGGCCCCCAATTTCTCACCATACACAGAAATCAACACAAAATGGATTAAAGTCTTAAACATAAAACTTGAAACCTTAAAGTTCCTAGAAAAAAAAACAAGGAAAGACCTTATTGACATTGATATTAGCAAAATTTTTAAAAATAATGATGCCAAAATCACAGGCAACAAGCAAAAATAGAGAAGTGGGACTGCATCAAATGAAATAGAAACAATCGACACACAAAATGAAAAGACAACCTATGGAATGTGAAAAAATATTTGCAAATCACACATCCAATAAAGCATTAATATCCAAAATACGTAAGGACCTCCTACAACTCATTGCCAAAAATACAAATAACCTGATTTAAAAATGGGCAAAGGACCTAAATACGCTTCTTAGAAGAAATTCAAATGGCCAACAGGTATGTGAAAAGGTGCTCAACATTTCTAATTATCAGGAAACTGCACATCCAAACCTCAATGGGATATCACCTCACACCTGTTAGAATAGCTGTTGTAAAAGAGACAAAAGATAACAAGTGTTGGGAAAGATGTGAAGAAAAAGGAACTCTTGTGTCAGTTGGTGAGTGTGGTAATTGGTGCAGCCATTGTGGAAAACATATGGAGGTTTCTCAAAAAAATTAAAAATAGAACTACCATATGATCCAGCAATCCCACTTCTGGGTATATACCCAGAGGAATCAAAAACTGTATCATAAACAGATATCTGCATTTCCATGTTCATTGCAGCATGATTCACAGCAGTCAAGCATAGAAACAAACTAAATGTCCTTCCATAGATGAATGGATAAAGAAAATAAAACGTGTGTGTGTGTGTGTGTGTGTGTGTGTGTGTGTGTGTATACACACACTGGAATATTACTCAGCCTTAAAGAAGGAAATCTTGCCATTTGCAACAACATGACTGGAGCTGAAGGGCATTATGCTAAGCAAAATATGCTAAGCGAAATAAGCAAGACATGGAAAGAGAAACTGCATGATCTTATATGTAGAATCTAAAACAGTCACACTCATAGAAACAGAGAGTAGGTCAGTGGTTGCCAGGAGCTGGGGGAGGAGGAAATGGGATGATGCTGGTCAAAAGGTACAAAGTTTTAGTTATCTAAGATGAGTATGTTCTGGAGATCTAATGTACACATAGTGATGATAGTTAATAGCACTGTGGTGTATACTCAAAATTTGCTAAGAGGATAAATCTTAAATTAAATCTGCTTAACGTACACACACACACACACAAATGGTAACTATGTAGAAATAATCAATGTTAACTGTTTTGTGGTGATCACTCCACAATATATACATATGTCAAAATATCAAGTTGTACATCTTAAATATATACACTTTTTATATGACACTGATGTCTCAATAAAGCTGTTAAAATTTTTAAGCTTTGCCATTAGGAAAATAGCAGACCTGCATACTAGCAATGTGACCACGGGTATGACCCTTAACCTCTGTGAATCCTAATTTCTGCATCTGTAAAAGGTATAGTAAACCTCTATTGAAGATGGTCATTGTGGGGGACAGCACATGCTGGGCACGTCATAGGTATACAATTCATGGCAGCTATTATCATTAAAATATCTCACGTGGAGAGCATTTGATTTTAGACTATCAATTTAACAAATATTTTTAAAACATGCTCTGTAAATGTTAGTTTTCTTTCTCTTTTTTTCTTGCCAACCTTCAGGTGCCTCTGATTCATGACTTCTCTCATTCATGTTCCTCAGAGTTACTTCTCTACACATTCAACTTGTCCTCACTTCCTTTTTCTCCCTCCAAATCCTTGACCTTGACAGCATCAGGAAGAAAGCACTCAGCACAGTACCTGACATTTGTACACGCTCAATAATCTTTTTTGTCTGTCTGACCTCCTCTGCTTGCTAACCACTCACTCCTGGCTTTTCCTGGTTCTTACATCCTCCAAATACATTTGCTTCCCAGTCCCTCATGACTGGGACCAAACATCCAGACAAAAAGACAGAGGAAGAAAGTGAAAAGAAGACACTTTTCACCCACCCCATGGCCTCCTTCTATTTTCAAGGCCAGTGACACGTTGACAACCAGCTTCCCTTGAACCTTGGCCAGCTGGAGCCCTATCAGCCACACTGGGGTGGCAGCTAACACCCATTAGCAGTTGATTAAGGAGTAATTAGTGAGCCCAGTCAGGGTCATTAGCATTTCTAAGTTCCCATTTGTAAATCATAACTGGCTTGAGTGGGGTGCAGAGGCAGCTGGTGTGGGGAGATCCAGTCTGGAAATTCAGCCGCAGCTCCCACTATAGTACATATTAGAAATTCTTGGGAACCTCCATAGGCCAGATATTTCCTGTCTGCCTGCCTGCCCACCCACTACCCCACTATCACTACATGTACACACCATCCACAGGGGTAATAGTCACCAAGACCCCTGGACATCTCCTACAGCACAGAAGTTCAAATGACTCCCCTCCTAGTAAGAAAGGGCTTGGCCATATTGAACAGAGATTTGGAGTTAGACAGACTTGTGTTGGAAACCCAGCTCCTGCACTTACTAGTTTGGTGACCTTGAGCAAGTCATTTAACCTCTGTATCAGTTTCATTTTTGAAAAACACTCTTTTCTTTATGAAAGAGTTTTTATTACTTTTCTAGCAAATCAGAACGGTATTTGATGGTAAAAAGATCAGTGTTTGCCAGGGTTCAGGGGGAAGGAGGGAGAGGTGAATAGGTGGAGCACAGGGGAATTTTAGGGCAGTGAAACTATTCTGTGTGATATTGTAACAGCCAATACATAACATTATGTATTTGTCAAAACCCATATGATGTACAAAATAAAGAGTGAACCCTAATATAAACTATGGGCTTGGATTTAAAATATTGTATTATTGGTTCATCGATTGTAACAAACGTACCACACTAAGGTAAGATGTTAATGTTAAAATATAAACTAAAGCATGTTAAAATTTGTAAGTTTATTTGAGGAAACATCCATTCCAATAGGGCAGCGCCGAACCGGAAATGGTTGAGGGCTCCAATAACAGGAGTAGGGGGGTAGAGAGGTCCTAGACTTTAATGGAGAAGACGCAGAAGCAAAGCAAAGGAATCATTTAATTAGCTCTAGCTTTAGCAGTGGCCTTATTTAGGGAAGCCTAGTTGGCCATTTGTGATTGGTTGTCTTCAGGTTCCTAGTTCTTAGCCTTGAGGCATTTATAGGTTAGGTTTGGGTTTGCTTAAGCAGGCAGCCACAGCGTTAGAAAACCACCTCTGTCTAATGACCTCTTTGTTTAATTAATTAAATATTAATAATAGGGGAAACTCTGTAGAGGGGGGAAGAGGTATGTGAGAGCTCTACTTTCTGCTCAATTTTTCTGTAAACCTAAAACTGCTTTAAAAAAAGTCTATTTTTATTACTTTTTTTAAAATGAGTCTTGGACTAGTTATTCCTTACCTGGAGTTGCCTCACCCAGTACTGCTTGAACTTGGATGTACATATGAATCACCTGTAGGTGACTCTGTCAGTCCAGAGTGGGGCCTGAGAAACTGCATTTCTAACAAGCAAGGCTGTGGGTCCCTGACCGTACTTGGAGGTGTAAGGCTCCAGACTGAGGCAGTAATTTTCTAAGTAAAGGAGCTGTGAAGTGGCAGGTGCTCAACAAAGTGGGACAAATATTAATATGGTTCCCTTCCCTGCCACAAATTAGGTCTTGAGAGGACCCAACAGCCGGCTCCAAACTTCAGGGACTTAGCATTTAAATAACAAGTGGGTGCAGGGAATTCCCTGGCGGTCCAGTGGTTAGGACTCTGTGTTTCACTGCCTGGGGCCCAGGTTCAATCCCTGGTCAGGGAACTAAGATCCTGCAAGTTGCACAATGTGACCAAAACAAACCTGAGTCCATTTAGGAATAGAATTGTCCAATAAAATATAGAGCACCCAGTTAAATGGGAATTTCAGGTAAGCAACAAATAATTTTTAATATAAGTGTATCTTGTGTAGATATGTTCCTCAAGAACCAACCTACTTCATCAGGGAAATGCCTCTCTTACATCACTTTCTTATCCACTTATTACTCATGAGCAAGTGGCCAGCAATGACTGGATGAGTAGAAATACTGAGTGTGTGTAGGCACAATGTTACTTATCTCTACCAAGTCACTGCTAACACAGTGCACCAGACTTTACGGTTTACTAAACACATCCTTTAGCTCAATGTTTCTCAAACTATAATGCACATACAAATCACCCGAGGTCTTGTTAAAATACAGGTTCTGATTCAATAGGTCTGAGATTCTGCATTTCTAATAAGCTCCAGGTGATGTTGATGCTGCTGGTCTGTGGACCACTTAGATCCCCTTTTCCTGGGATTTGATGACATGAGGAGAAGGGAAGCGAATAATCCTAGGTGGTAGGTTGTATCATCCCCATTATATAGTTGAGGAAATAAAGCCTTAGATTAAGTGGACATTCTCAGGGCTGGGGAGAGAGAGAGGGAGATGGCGAGAGAGGAGAAGGGGGAGAAAGAACAACTTATCAGGATGTAAATCTGGGTCTACCATTCTGTGCTATACCATCTCTGCAGGAGGGAGAAATCCTGGGCCTACGTCCCTTTTTAGTCTTTCACAGGCTGTATGATCTTGGAAAAGTCATTTGGCCTCTCAGTTATCTCAACTATGAGAAAGAAGGGTGATGACCACTGCCTCCCAGAGGATGCCTTGAGAGGCAAGGAAAGGACCTGTGAAAAGGTCTTAGCCCTGTAACATGATACAAACGCTAGTTATTATTTCTATTAGTACTTGAGAACAGCTCTTCAGAAGATGGTTCGAAATGCTTTACATGGGTTAAGTATTTAGTCCTTACAATGGCCCTAAGAGGTAAAGAGTATCATTTTTATCCCCCTTTTACAGTAAAGGAAACTGAGGCACAATGAGGTTAAGTAAACTGGCCAAGGCTGAGATCTAGCAGAGGCAAGGTTTGGGGCCTGGCAGTCTGGCTTCGCAGCCCATGCTCTTCAGCTCTGGCTATATTGCTTCTCTGTAGGTATTAGCCCACCTGTCCCCCTGCTCGTTTTATAAATAGGAAATTGAGGTTTGGAGAAGATAAGTGACTTTCCAATGGTCACAGAGCAAGACTGTACCTACATGAACCACACAGAATCTTCACACTTTTCTCAAAGCAATTGCCTGGTCCCAAGAGAGCCCACCTCTCTACCTTACAGGAATCCAAAGAAGTGTCTCAAAGGTGGGGAGATAGTCCTAAATATTGTGTCCTAGGGAGGGGAGTGGAGAGGACCAAAAGGATCTTTTCAACTCTCTTCCAGTAAGGCCAAGCAGGTGAGACCATGTCAGCCCCTTGGCCCACTCATTTCTACCTCCAGGCCAACACCCTCCAGTGAGACCCTAGAATTCATCAATGCTGGGCAGACACACACTGAGATGAGATGGCTTCTTGACCTGAAGGTGAGCAACATGCCTTTGTGTAACAGATGCAGCCCAGAATCCTAGGACCAACGTCTGGCTTGCTACATGTACTAAACAGTTATAATTTTAAGACAGTTTGGTAGGAAGGGCAGCATGGGTCGTGTAATTTGGAAACCAATTTCTGGCTCCACCATTTTCTAACTGAATGACAATAAGCAAATTTCTTCAGTTGGCTGAGTGTTGGTTTCCTCCTCTGCAAAATGAGGACGATGTCAATGTTGCTATGAAACTAAATGTAATCATGGATGTGGAAGCACACTGTCAACTCCAAAGGGCTGTACCCTTATTAATTACGATTAATATGATCGAGTCCAACCTTTCCATTTCTCAGTAGAGAATGGTCATGACATTACCAGCCTCATGACAAATGACCACACCACTCTTTCTCCCTAACACACTGCAAACCTTCTGTGTTCAGGCCTGGCTGACAATCCTCTACGTGGGATGTCCCTCCCTGTTTCCCCACTTGGGGAAATTCTCCTTGTGCCTCAAGGCTCAGCTCAGATGCTGCCTTCTTTATGAAACCTTCTCTCCTCAATTGGAATTAATTACTCCTTTCTCTGTGCTTCTACAGTATATACTTTTATTTATTTGTTTATTTATTTTTATTTATATTATTTATTTATTTTTTGTGTTACGCAGGCCTCTCACTGTTGTGGTCTCTCCCTTTGCAGAGCACAGGCTCCGGATGCGCAGGCTCAGCGGCCATGGCTCACGGGCCCAGCCTCTCCACGGCGTGTGGGATCTTCCCGGACTGGGGCACGAACCCATGTCCCCTGCATCGGCAGGCGGACTCTCAACCACTGTGCCACCAGGGAAGCCCCTATACTTTTATTTTTATTTAGAGTGAATGAATGTATGTATTTGGGATTAGATACCTGAGGTAGAATGCTATTTCTTCTACTAATTCTGAGACCTTGAAAAAGTGATTTACTGTCTGAGCCTCAGTCTCCAGTTCTGTGAAGTGGACATAGGAAACAAACTTGAAAACCATTGCCAAGCCTAGGGTACGCACATACAAATTTGCCTGCCGTGTGACTCTGGACCCACCAGGGATTCGACGCAATCTGTCTCAAACCCCATTGGAAACAGTGTCCCGGATTTGCGACTTGCACCATTGTAATAACAAAGTAAGAGTGTATAATCCAATGATTCAGCTCATGAGGCGACCAGAGACTTGAACTCAGAGTCTTGACTATGTGATGAACTCACTTCTTTTTGCCATTATCACCCACCCTTTCAATTTCTGCTCTGGGAGACCAGCTAAACTTGTTTCTTAAGTGTTTATTTATTTCAGCTCTGGTAGTGTTCACAGTTATATCTGACAACATTTATCTCACAGGATATGGTGACGCGTAAATGAGTTTGTTACAGTGTTTGGTGTATGGTAAGCTTAATAAATGGTAGCTAACTAGTAGTAGTAGTACTGTTATAGTATTAAGGTAATTGCATGCTTCTCTTTTCCCCTGGAGGTTCTGAGTGTTTTGAGAGTAGGGCATGTCTTACCTCCCACAGTCCCCAGCGCACTGTTCCTGGCATGGGAATTAAAACGAATGAGAAGGTTATTTTAAAATGATGAAGCACTCTACAAGTGGGACTTGTGATTATTGAATAGATATTGGTAGAAATGAACTGAATTGAACCCCTCTCTGGTCATGAGGACACAGGGAAGAGGAAGCACGGAGATGAGTGTTTATGAAGGTAGGTGTAGAAATCAAAGAGAACCAGACCCACACAGAAGGTGAGGAGTTTTAGCCGGCTTGACTCCAGCATGTGGGAGATGGATCCACGCGATGGCAGATGAGGGGCAGGTAGCTGCCTGCGAGAGCCTGGAGCTACCTGGGTTTGGGTGAGGACTCAGGGCTGCAGTGGTGGGGTTGGGATTAAACGGACAGATCTTGACGGATTTCCTGGATCGTCAGGGAGTGGTGGCTGCTTGTTCACGTGCGAACAGCACTGCCAACACAGAACCCCTCTCCCCTTCTTGCGATTGAAGAGGGAACAAGCTTCCCAACAGCCTCCTGGTGGCCCATCAGTGCTCAGAAAGTCGGCCGGGTCACTAAAGTGGTGGTGTGATCTCGGCAGTGCACTTAACCTCTTTGTTCTTCAGAGTCTTGTGTCTTTAAATAGAGGATAATCATGGCCACCCTGGTTACCCTGAAGGTCATTGAGAGGGTTATACATTGAAAAACATTAGGTATTAAAGAGAAATTTACTGGTATCTATCACCAAAGCTAGGTACAGGATACACAAGGATGAAGCAGACACAGATCCTACCCTCAAGAAGCTCACATTAGTAAGGGGAGAAAGAGAGAGAGAGATTACCATACTGTGGTAAAACAGAATTATTTATGAAATGTTGAGTAATAGTTATTGAAAATAATTACATAACAGTCATATCCCATTACCTTAATGTTATTGTACGATCATGATATAATGTTATTTTATTAGTGTTATTTTCACAGCAAACTTAAGAGGCAGTTATTATTATCCATGTGTACGGATAAGGAATCAAAGACGTAGGTTAACAACTGGCCATGGGTTGCAAAGCTGATAAGTGTCAGAGCAAGGATTCAGATGCAGGCAAGCTGACCTGAGTCCTGGGGCTTAGCTACTGCCCCTCAGTGACACAGGGCTCTAGGCTGCAGAGGAGGCTCCTGGGGGCCCTGCCTCTCTCCTCCTTCATCATGCAAGTCCACTAATGCTTATTGATTTTGCTCTGTGTCAGATGCTGTCAAGCCTTGCAAAGTCAACAGTGAAAAAGGCAAAATCATTGCTCTTCCTTCGCAATGTAGACGTTCTAAAGGGAATAACAAATGAAAAGCCAAACACATAGCCACCTTGAATGCAGGCACTGTGCTAAGTGCATTACAAATATTATGTAATCTTGGAGACTCTCCTACAAGGTCCCATCGTTAGCCTCATTTTACAGAGGAGGAAACGGAGGCTTGAAGAAATGAGACAGTTTGCCCAAGGTCCCATAGCTAACAAATTACTAAGCGAGGATCTGAACTTCAGTGTCTGACAAGAAAGTCAGACCCCAAAGCATAGGGTCTATCTGAGAGCTAAAGACCCACTGGGTACTAGGATGGTAAAGTGTGAGGTATAGGAGAAGATCTCATTGAGATGGAAAGACTGGAGACAGCCTCTCCAAGAGATGATGTGACATTTAATCCAAAGCTGGAATGATGGAAAGTTCTGATGGCTGGGTCCTGGGTTAGGCGTTAATTAAGCCACTTCCCCCATCATCTCCAAGAGCTCACAGTCTCCTGATAAAAAGAAAGACAACGCAGTAAGTGCTAGGACTGACCTCTTTCCTATGTTCCAGGTGTACCTGGGAGAATCCAGGAGAGAGCACTTGATTTTGTTGGGGGGCATGGATGGGTTGTAGCGTCCTAAAGGGGGCTCTGCTGAGGGTGGAGGGCACTACATATGCCAAGGCATGGAGAGAGCCGTAGTTCAAAGTCCAAGAATAGCTGAGTTCACAAAGAGCCTCGGTTGCCATGCTAAGGAGCTTGACCCAGATCCAAGAACAAGGCTGTGTTGAAAGCCCAGGCCATAGACTCTGGAGGCCTAGAGCAAGTACCTACTGTGTGCTAGGCAGTGCTGTGGGTGAAGAAGAGGCCATGGGTCAACATCAAGGTGAGGGGGCAGAGGCAGGCTAGGTGAGGAGAGGGGGTTCTCTTATTCAGCTTGGCAAGTTTAGTGGAGTCTTACTTGTCAGGCAACCCTACTGATGCTTCGGGAAAGGTAACCAGTGATTTCTGAATAAAGCTCTGAACCTGCTTCTCAGGGGTGAGGGTGGTGAGACGTCAGACTCCAGGAAGGAGGGACTGAACTCCTGAACAGGTTACCTGCCCAGCCTGGTCAGCTGGACACTTGCAGGATGATCTCAGAAAGGGTTCTTGACCCCAATCATGCTGAAAGCATGTTGGAATCAGACAGACCTGTGCTTTCACTATTTTTTCTTTTCTGTGCTTTGGTTTCCTTGCTGTAATACAGGGATAACAGTTATATCTATTCCACTGGGTTGTAGAGGATATACGAGATAACTCACTCATTATTGTTGTGAAATGAAATAACTCAAGAAGGCGTTTAGCACAGTGCCTGGCACAGAGTAAGTGCTCGGTAAAGAGGGACCGTGGGTGAGAAAGAAAAAATAAAAGGTTTCTGTAGTAATCGGGCAGTGGGAGGGAGGAAGGAAGGAAACAACTGGATGAAACCATTTAAATCCACATCATCAGTAAAAGTGATTTGCCTACTCAAATCCACAAGTCTCAGAGTTGGGAAACTCATTTCCCTAAAGAGGGGATGCAAATGAGCTTCTCTGTCTGTAGGGACAGCATTTCTCTCTCCTTCCCCTTCTCCCTCCCCAAAGAGAACTGCTCTAGGGGAAGGAACCTCAAGTTTGCAGAGTAGCTACCATGTGCAGGGCCCTTTATCAAGATCTTTCTTTTATATCCACCCAACACCTCGGTTGCGATGTAAATTCTATTCACCCCATTTTATGGAAGAGGAACCAAGACTCTGGTTGAGCACTACACCCAACACCGGTCCGACATCTACCCAATATCCCAAGCTCGTGTGTGATGGATCCTGGATTCAGACCCACCTCTGTTGAACCAACATCAAGGTTTTGACGGTTCCTTCAGCTCACAGGACGCCCTCCCTGGGTCTGGCCAGTACTCACCACTCAGCTTCTGCCATGACACCACTCAGCACCAGATGGTCTTGAAAGCACCCTACCACCGGGCACAGAATCGTTTTCCCACAAGCTAGGCGGTTCAGTTGTATTAGCCCCACCTCACCCCTGAGAGGAGGCAATTGAGTTAATTACTTGAGCTGAGAGCCCCTGGATGGTATCAGCTGAGATAACAATCACAGCTAGTGGCTGCCAGCCCCAACCCGAGCTTCTGCGCCCTATCTTCCCCCAGAGAAACAGCAGTACTCAATTGATCACTAACATGATTTGGATAATTTTCTCAACAGCCCTCCAGTGGAGCAGCTAAAGAAGAAAACCGTAAAAGCCCATCAGTTCAGAGGCACAGCCACCCCTTTATTATTTCTTTCCCCCATAGTCAAGAAAGACAGATCTGCCTTGGACATCTGGCTGGGACAGTCGCTTGCTGGGTGATCCTAGCTTATAATGTCCTCTCTCTAGGCCTCCTTGTAAAATGAGATCTAATAGAACGTGTGATTCATGAGTTGTGTCAAGGACTAAACTGGTAACGTTTGTAGAGATGTCTTGGAGCGTGCCTGGGGTTCAGGTGGCGCTTGATGAGGGGAGTAGAAAGGGAGTAGGCAGGTTTATTGAGTGCCTGTTGGATGGCAGGAAATGCATAGACAATATTTTATTTGATCCTCACAACAATGCTATGAGATAAGTAGGATCACCCTTATTGTGCCAATGAGGAAACTGAGTCAGAGAGCTTTATTCAAAGTTGTACAGCTGGTAGCAGCAATAATTCAAGCCAAATCTGGGAGGCTTCAAATCCTGATCTCTCTTTTTTTCTCTCTGTTTCTCTTTCTCTTTCATTCTCTCTCTGTGTGTGTCTCTCTCTCTGCCTGTCTGTCTCTGTCTCTCTGTCTCTATCTCTTTCTCTGTCTCTCTGTTTCTCTCACTGTCTCCCTCATTGTCTCTCTGTCTCTCTCTCTATTTGCTCTTCCTAATCTTCTCCCCTTCACTCTCACTTGCCTCTCTTTCATTCTCACTCTTATTCGCTCGCTATCTTTCATTCTTGGTCTCTCTCAGGCCACGTTATTTCCCTAAATAACTAGGAAAAAGGAAAGGGAGAGGACTGGACAAAGATGGCAGGCAGAGCAGTGATGAAAAGTCTGAGCCCAAGAAGGGAAATTTTAAAGAGTAGGAAGGGTTAGGAAGGCAGAGAGTCTTTCGTCTATGGATTTACATACTCAGGGTCAAGGCCAAACCCAAGGCAAAATCCAACCTCTAAAACACCTCCAGTAAGTGAGAAGAAAAAGCACAACTTTTTCTTCTATCCCTGTTTCACTGATGAGACTCACATCTCACCAAGAGACTAGGGTCAAATCTCCAGCCCCACCATTTTAGCATTGAGACTTTGGACCAAGCCCTTCACATCCTCTGAGCCTCAGTTTCCTCATCTGTAAAATGGGCATCATAGAAACCTCCATAGAAAACCATAGGATTACAGGCAGTGCTCTGCACCCTGCCTGGTGCACAGCAAGTACTGAGCAAGTGCTCAGCAGAACTAGTATGGATGCTATCACAACCCTGAATAAAGCTATGTCCCTAGTTTCCTCAAAACTCTTTTCTCCATGTGGGTCTTTTGTAAGATTTGTAAGAAATCTGCAGATTTCCCGTGGTGATCTGCCCCCTTTAACTACAGAGGTGTCAAGGAATCTTTGTGAATCAGCCATCAAGTGTAGGCTGCTGACGTGACTGTGGGGTTAACTTACAAGTGACTAATTTTTGGAGGCACGATTTTGTACCTTCCCACCAGTGGCACCTGGCTGGGTGTAATTACTGCTGATGAGTTTACTGAGGGGCTCATTAAAGTGTTGGTATTAATACCCATATGGATACTTTCAACAAAACCTTTTGTTCTTGGAGGAGGGGATGTAGGAGGTGGTTACGGGAACTGTCCTGCTTTTCCAAACTTAATCGTCTAAATACAGTGCTGTCTCAGCAATTCAGGACATTTTTTCCCCACTCTCTCTCTTTTTTCACAGGGCTCTGCCAAAAGCCTACTTTGGCAACAGGAATGATTAGTTTGTGTTTCAATAAAATTGTTCCCTCAAAGTCACTTTATCCCAGCAGGGCACGGGGAGTTGAAATGTGCTCTCCTTAACCAGTTTGAACTGTCATTTATTAGAGATGAGTCCGGGGCGAGATCTGTGGGAGTTTGAATGAAGAGGAGCTGAATAGCTTGTAAGGGAGTCATCTTTCTTTTAGCTGATGCTTTGGGGTCCCCATGAATGTCAGGGTCACAGTCTCCCTAAAGACAGACCCACCTCCCTTTGCACAGGCCGCTGAATTAATAATTGCTAACAGTGCTCTGAGTGGCATAGAGCAAAGCTTTGCTAAGTTAATCTTCACAATAACACATAGAAGAAAGAACTATTGTCAGCAGTCTCATTTTGCAGGCGGGGAAACTGAGTCTCAGAGAAATTAAGGAATTTGCCCAAGTTCACACAGAAATCAAGCGGTGGTATCAGTATGGGAACCCAGGTTTGTCTGATTCCAGAGCCTAAGCTGTTAACCACACTCCTCTGCTGTTTGCAGCAGTTTGGGGCTCCTGGGACCCCATCCACGGGCTTGCACAGGGTCACAGAATTTTATAACTGGGAGGTCTTGATTCACCTGAGAATGAGGGGGTTCTTGTGATATGGGACTTTCAATTTTAAAACTGGGACAGTCCCAGTCAAACCAGGATGAGTTGGCCATCTCCTACAGGCTGGAAGGTTGACCAAACTATCAAAGAGATAAAAAGTGCAAAAGCTTCCAGACTCATATGAGGCACTCATTACCTCTTCCTCTCTAAGTCTATAGATGAGGAAAGTGAGGGTAAATGACTTACCCAAGGTCACTTGGCTCCTTAGTAGACAGAGCAGGAAATGGAAAACAGATCTTGAGACTCTCCTGCCATTTCTTTCTTCCAATGAGCAAAGCTGCAGAATTTCAGTCAAGGAGCATTTATTGAGCTCTTACTGTGTGAACAGCTGGGCTGTGGGTTAGCAAAAGCCCAGGAAAAATAGGAAGCATCAAAGCAGCACTGTCCAATAGAACCTTCCATGATGATGAAAATGTTCTATATCTATGCTGTCCAATATGGCAGTCATTAGCCATATGTGGCTAGTGTGACTGAGAAAGTGAATTTTTACTTTAATTTAATTTTAATTTAATAGCCACATATGGCAAGTGGCTACCATATAGCACAGGTCTAATGGATATGATTAATATTTCAGAGGCATTTTCTTTCTCTAAGAGAACAGATTCTATCTTCTATTGGGGGCTCACTCTTGAAGACGAAATTGTTTCTTCCTCTTAAAGAGAAGGACTACTATACATAAAATAAATATACAACAAGGACCTACTGTACAGCACAGGGAACTATATTCAATATCTTGTAATAACCTGTAATGGAAAAGAATCTGAAAAAGAATATATATATATATATATATATATATATATATATATATAACTGAATCACTTTGCTATACACCTGAAACATTGAAAATCAACTACATTTTAATAAAAAAAATTAAAAGTTAAAAAAAGAGAAGGGAAGATGGGAACAGAAAGGAAGTACCATTTATGGATGGCATACTGGGTACCAGGATGAAGTAAGCATTAACTCACTTATTCTGGAGGACTGTGGCCAGCGATTCTGCATTTCTAACAAGCTTCCAGATGATTCCAATGCTGCTGGTTCAGGGACCACACTCTGGGTAGCAAAACCCTGTCTCTCTTGAAAAGCTAACCTTCCTCCCTTCCTTCCACTGTCAGGAAACACTTACGAGACACCTATGGAAAGGAGGAGACATTACAAGTTGTAAAAAAATATCATGAAAGCTCTGAGAAAGAGTTCCCTGGTTAACTTGAAAGAGAACACCTCCACCATCGGAGATCTGAGGGGCTCATCCTCAGGTGAGCTTCATCCAACAGCCAATCACATATCAGTTTCATCAGATGGTACACAACCAACCAGGAAAGAGTTTTGAATGAGAAGGGTGGGGGAGACGTGTGCTTTGGAATGAGGCCGACCTGGGGAAGGATAGCAGTTCTGCCCCTTACCAGCAATGACCTAGGGCGAACCGCCATCATTCGTCCCTCTGAGCCTCCATTTTCACCCTTCACCCTAGTGAAAATGAGGTTGCAATTCATGGTGATGAAGATGGTATGAGAGAAATCACGTGTGTAAAGTGCTTGACCGAGTACACACTTAACAAATGGTGGTCTCCTCCTTTCCTCTCTCCCTCCTTCTCTCTTTCTTTTCTCTCACCTCTTCTGGGAAGTCTTCTCCAAAGGCCACTCGGAGCACTAGAGAGATGATGGTGCCTGTATTCAGGTTAGTCCACCTAGACTTTATCCCAGTCGGCCACTTTCAACTCTATGAGCTCCAGCCAGGTTTGGAGTTCCACAGCAAAGGCCAGGAATCTTGCTACTTCTCCTTCTTACCCAGGGCCCACCACAGAAATTTCTTCAGGCCCTCTTCACCATCTTATCTCTGCATAGATTGGAAACACTGCAGAGAGAGAGAGAGAGAGAGAGAGAGAGAGAACATGCCTTATCACTAAACTGTGTCTGTGCTGAAATCCAAATAAATTTAGTGTAAAAAAATCAAGTATGTGATTTCCTTGACAGGAAGCAAAGTTCACATGAAGGGCCCATGGTTTAAATGATGGTGATAATTTTTTGTCTTGCACCTCATAAGAGTCTCAGAGGGAAGAACAGAATGGTTTTGTGTTTTTTTAAATAAATTTATTTATTTAATTTATTTATCTTTGGCTGAGTTGGATTTTCATTGCTACATGCGGGCTTTCTCTAGTTGTGGCGAGCAGGGGTCACGCTTCGTTGTGGTGCGCGAGCTTCTCATTGCAGTGGCTTTTCTTGTTGAGGAGCACGGGCTTTAGGCGCACAGGCTTCAGGTGCACAGGCTTCAGTAGTTGTGGCGCACGGGCTCGGTAGCTGTGGCTTGCAGGCCCTAGAGCGCAGGCTCAGTAGTTGTGGCGCACGGGCTTAGTTGCTCCACGGCATGTGGGATCCTCCCAGACCAGGGCTCGAACCTGTGTCCCCTGCATTGGCAGGCGGACTCCCAACCACTGTGCCACCCGGGAAGCCCTAGAATGCTAATCTAAGATGAGTGCAACTTTCTTCAGCAGACATTCCTGGGGCCGACGGTGATCCTACACTCACTTTCAGCTGTTCATCTTCCCCGTGTGTTTAGTCAGGGAGAGGGGATCTCTTCACCAGGGTCCCTCAGCCAACTGATTTGCCATACAAGTCATTCCAACACTCTTGATTATCTATTACCTGTCTGAGCCACCTACTGAACTGTAAGTTTCTGGGTTAGCTATGCACTACACATTCCTAGCAGTGTTTGACATATACTTAGAGTTCCATAAACATTTGTTAGAATGTATTGATTTGTTCATTGTTTTGATAATCCCTATGATGGTAGATTGCAGTATTGATTCCAATTCTTCAGCCCACACTACCCTCCATCTCTGCCGTGACTATGCTCCTGCCATGTCCCTTTTCCCCACCTCCACCTCCACACACATGTGCGTGCACACACACACACACACAGCGTTTCTGATGCTGTAGGTCTGGGGTGACACCAGAAACAACTCAACTATAAAAAGAGCTTAGGAAAAAGCTCCAAAGCACGCACTCTTCTTTTTAACACCAAAGGAAAAGCAAAAGAAGGCTTGTTCTGAAGAGCTTCCTATTTATTTTCCTTCTATAAATGTGCAAAGAAGACTAGATTAAGATAAAAGTTGGAGAGAGGCCACCCAGAAATGAGAGCTCAGCTTTTAACAGTTATTCAGCCTACATCTGATGAATGATTGCCCTGCGACCGGAAATGGTTTCTCCTCCCAGGCCCCGTTACACCAGGCACTTCTGGGCTGGGTCCCAGGCCTCACGGTGCTGGATCTTTTCAGGGTCCAGGGTCCAGGTCAGGGGCCTGGAGATCCAGAGCTCCTGTCATTTTCCTCTCCTCCCTCCCTCCCTCCTTCCTTCCTTCTCTCCTGGCAGAGACTGTATCCTGTTGCTCTGAGCAAGCCTAAGAGAAAGGCCAGCGGCAAGTGAGCGTGCTGGGAATGAAGACAAATGAGTCCCTTTTCTGTGGGGCTCCTGGCATCCTGTGGGAGGAAGGAAAGGACAATGCTTTGAGGGAGCTGGCTCTGCTGACCCCCTCCCGGCGGGCTCCCCCCTCCCCTTTCCGGTGCCATGTTTGTCAGCCCAAAGCCTGCCCTTCCTGAGTAGTCATTAGATGCACGCGTGAGGGTAAGGTATGTGGTCCTCCATGCCTGGGGCAGATTCCTGGCCCAGCCTCAGGAAGTGCAGCTCGGAGAGTCCAGGCTGGGACCCTGAAACACAGAGAGTCTTGGCTACTTCTCTCTCCCTGCCAACGTGGCTCCTGCCAGGTCACTGCACATCCCTGGGCTTCCGTTTGGCATGCTTATGAGTGCCTTCTGTGTGCCTGATATGGCCATCTGCATCAGTGCTTTCCAGACCTCAGTGGGCACCAAAATCATCTGGGGGCTTTGGAGCCCTCCACCTTGAAAGTGCCAATCCTGCCGTCCCGGTACACAGAGCAGACGCGTCATCACTGGAAACATTCTGGGATGATGCCAGGCCCCCTGGAATGAAAGAACTATCCCTCTCTCTTCCCTTACCCAGCTATTTCCAATCTCTTTCTGATAAATTGGTAGGTGAGAGGTTGGTAGGCACAGGGATACTAGAAGTAAGGAGTAGCAGTTAGGAGAGCGACCTTCAAAGACAGATTCCCAGCAACAAAAACACAGACCCACCACCTGATCCACAACCTTAGGCAGAACGTGTAACCATTAGGTTACATAACCTAACCCTTTATTCATCTACAGAATAATAATAGTAATAACAACAACAACAACTTCCTAGGACTGTTGAGAGAGCTAATTGAGTTGATATGTCCACAGTTGACATGTCCAAATATCTTAAAATAGTATTTGGCAAATTGTAAATACTATATAAGTGTTAACCAATATTATTATTATCCTAGAGGTTCACAGGTATATTTCTCCTTCATTGAACATATAGTGAACATCTTTTTTGCACCTCATGTCAGGCCAAGCTGTGGTGATTTAGTAATGAGTAAAATGAGCTTCCTTGTCCTCAAGAAGCTTTCAGGATAGCAAAGTCTTTTAGACTCATAAAGAACTAACTATAATATAATATTGTCACAGGCTGAGTCCCCGAAAAACTAGACTTGGAAGGTGTTTAGCACACAGGATGTTTTTAGGGAGTGCCTTGGGATTAACACCTGTGGAAGTGGGCAAAGTCAGAAGAAGGATTGGCAGACGAAAAGCACTCCAGAGTTGTCTGAAGTTAGGTCAGGATGGCCAAGTCTTTATACCCCTGAATTAATCAGTCACTGGATGTGGGCTGCCCCAGGAAGAGCTGCGACCTTGGGGGAGGTAGCTCTTCACAGCTGAAGCATCTCTGAGGGCTGTCTGCTGATGGTCCCAGCAGCTGGAGTCATTAATTATAGGTTCTTATTGAAAGGAGGTCTGGATAGGTCAAAACAGTATCCACCCAAATATGGAAGGGCAATTCTGATGAAATGACAAAAAGGACAGATGAGTGCTTCAGAGGATGAGTAGTTAATGATATATTTTAAACCCCACATATTTCTATGGCATTTTATATTTTTCAAAGCATTCTCCCATACAAAAGCTTACTCATGATTTTCATGCTGGGTTCCGCAGGCAGGCTGGGAAGCCATATGTTCTAAAGGAAAAGCATTGGATTTGGAGCAAGAGAAGACACTGAATCCCAGCTCTGCCACTGTTTAGCTGGGAGTTCCTGAGCAAGTTGCTCGTGTTTTCTGGGTCTGCTCTCTGAAAAGGAAATGATCATACACAATTCACAGACTGGCTGTAAGGATTTAATTCAGGGCTAGATGGAAAACAGTGTCTGGCACATAGTCAGAACTCAAAAAATAGTAACAACACCAAACACAACTTCAAAAAAGCAACAACAATAAAAATTATCTTCCCCATTTTACAAACAAAAGTATTGAGACCCATAAAGGTAAGATTCGTCCCTAAGAACTCACAGTGGACTCTAGGTGGATCCAAGACTATTCTACTCAATATAACCTACTGAGTTCAGTGCTATGTAACCCCATAGCTTTCATCTTACCTACAGAACCTATAGAAGTTGCACACCTTTGAGGGGTCAATCCAGATGTTCTGTTTATGGTTAACGTTGGAAGGACTCTTAGAGATTATCTTCTCGTAACTTTCAGATATTCAGGGTTCTATGTGGCCTAATCTCTACATGCAGACTATCAAGAAGCCTAGTCCAGTAGTAATTAAGGACAAATTCCTGTATTTTTCTTATGTCTCTTGGGAGCTTTAAGGAACACCAATTCTCAGCAACGCTTCTCAAGAAATCTTTCCTCCTTAACTTATTGAATTGTACTATTGCTCCAAAACCACACACGTAGCAAAGACACTGGCATTATCTCTCAGACTTTAGCCTTCAAGGTTTTCTTTTCTTTTCTAGCCCCCCTGCTCAACTCTTTATTACACAAATTACCTAGTTTCTCTTTCCTTCTGCCTTTTGGTTTCTGTTTCTTCTACATTTTCCAGATTCACCATCACATAATTTAAGGACCCATATTAGTAAAGATAGAACTTTCCACAGGTGAACTGAGTCTGTGAAGGAGGGGAAGGAGGAAGCTAGGGGCAGGGACAATATTCAAAATTGTTAACAGCTGACATAGTCTAGATACTCACGGATCAGAATAGATTGGCCAAAGATTTGGATTAGGGTCCCGGAGGCTCCTTACTGGGTGATGACTAAACTATTTGGTTGCTGGCTCGTGGGGAGGTGTGAGAGGTCCTGGGGGCGGTCTGGGATGGCTGAGGTAGCAGAGGGAACCCATGAAGGGATCAGGGCAGCCGCAACATATGAATCGGTAGGAAAATATTTTGGTTGTTATTTTAACAACTAGTACAGTCTTACAAGTAAGTTGAAACTGTCTATCTCCCAAGCCAATATACATCTTCTGTGTGGGGCAGTCAATGCATTTGACCACCTCCATCCCTGGCTCCCTAGTCTCTGGTGTCCAAGGAGAGCCTGTTGATTTCCAGGTACCTTCTTCAGAGGGTTCTTTAGAGTACTAAGTAATTTGATGCATGTTAAAAAATGTTTAAGCAGTGCGTAGTAATGGAAGTGTCCAATAAATATTATCCATTATTAGTAACTAGAGCCTTACAGGCATTTCTCATTTAATTTTACAACTTATAAGGTGGGAACTATTATCCCCATTTTACCAATAATAAAACTGAGGCTCAGAGAGGTTAAGTAATTTGCCGAGGTTCACACCAAGAGTAAGTTATAGAGCATTAATTTAAGCCCCAAATTGAGGGACTCCAGATTTATTGTCACTACACCTACTGTCTCTGGCTCCTTCCCTCTGACTCTGGCTCCCAAAGTTTCTAGATTTGGACAACTACAAGCCCCAGGCTGGTTCTACCTCTGAATACTCAAGCATTCAAGTTGAATCAATGCACACACTAGGGGACTTCCCTTAAGATTCTGCTCTTCCACAGCAGGGTGGGGAGGGTGCGATCCCTGTTTGAGGAATTAAGATCCCACATGCTGTGTGGCGCAGGTAAAAAAAAAAAAAATGCACACACACACACACTACGGATTTCCTGCATTCTGCTTCACTCTGTATTCCTAGAGGCCAGAGGTTGAAGACAGCAAGTCCAGCTCCTCTAACATCCCGTCTTCTGGAATGGATGTGAGCATGCAATGTTTAGTCTATTGTTTGTTTCCAGCAAGTCTACTTTTCAAGCTGCTTTACTGGAGGATTACCACTTAGGAATCCAGAACGAATGGCTTTTCCAAAGCACTCCTGGTCATGTCTTTTGTATTTATTCATGCTGGGATTGTTTTATCATGTTACTTATCTGATGCAACCAAAAATGTCAAATGTCATGGTGGCTGGGATTAAGTGACAGGCAACTCAGAGGTGCTGTGTGCAAAGCATGTGAAGCACATTCTCACCCCCCCAAAATGCATTTTAAAGTTGAGAACTCTTTGTAATGACTGCATTGAACTTTCAAAAGTATTCATTATGTTACAGTTATTGTAAATTTTGACAACTGCATTCGGAGGTATGTTGTAATGGAGTCTATAGTCTAGCCATTGACTCTAGGGAAATGAATCCCAGCTCCACCACTTACTAGATGTGTGACCTGAGGCAAATAACTTCATTTGTTGAGGCCTCAGTTTCCTCATCTATAAAAAGAAAATAATAATAGTATTATTATATTTCATAAGGCTATTGTGAGGCTTAATAAGCAAGTGCATGTTAAATGCTTAGATCCGGTTAGACATGATATTAGCTCAATACTAACTGATGCATTATTCAGAGCCAATAACCCTGATTTTTCTAGAGATTTAATAATTTGGGTAAAAGCATTTAGTATAATGATTGGCACAGAATGAATGCTCAATAAGTATTCGTCATCAATAGCGTTGCTCTTGTTTTGACGTAATTATTATTAAACCTGGAGGGTTTTTTAACCTTTCATTCATTCAATCAATCACAAACCTGATGTCAGACATTGCTCTCAACACTGGAAGGACTCAGACATTCTTGGTGTCTAAAAGGTCACAAAATCATGGGGGAGGAAGACCGATCAAGAGAGAAGGAGTTCTGGAGGGTTTTTATCATAAATGGGTGTTGAATTTTGTCGAAAGCTTTCTCTGCATCTATTGAGATGATCATATGGTTTTTCTCCTTCAATTTGTTAATACGGTGTATCACATTGATTCATTTGCGTATGTTGAAGAATCCTTGCATTCCTGGGATAAACCCCACATGATCATGGTGTATGATCCTTTTAATGTGCTGTTGGATTCTGTTTGCTAGCATTTTGTTGAGGATTTTTGCATCTATGTTCATCAGTGATATTGGCCTGTAGTTTTCTTTCTTTGTGACATCCTTGTCTGGTTTTGGTAATAAGGTGATGGTGGCCTCGTAGAATGAATTTGGGAGTGTTCCTCCCTCTGCTGTATTTTGGAAGAGTTTGAGAAGGATAGGTGTTAGCTCTTCTCTAAATGTTTGATAGAATTCGCCTGTGAAGCCATCTGGTCCTGGGCTTTTGTTTGTTGGAAGATTTTTAATCACAGTTTCAATTTCAGTGCTTGTGATTGGTCTGTTCATATTTTCTATTTCTTCCTGGTTCAATCTCAGAAGGTTGTACATTTCTAAGAATTTGTCCATTTCTTCCAGGTTGTCCATTTTATTGGCATATAGTTGCTTGTAGTAATCTCTCATGATCCTTTGTATTTCTGCAGTGTCAGTTGTTACTTCTCCTTTTTCATTTCTAATTCTATTGATTTGACTCTTCTCCCTTTTTTTCTTGATGAGTCTGGCTAATGGTTTATCAATTTTGTTTATCTTCTAAAAGCTACAGTAATCAAGACAGTATGGTACTGGCACAAAAACAGAAATATAGATCAATGGAACGGGATAGAAAGCCCAGAGATAAACCCACGCACATATGGTCACCTTATCTTTGATAAAGGAGGCAAGAATATACAGTGGAGAAAAGACAGCCTCTTCAATAAGTGGTGCTGGGAAAACTGGACAGCTACATGTAAAAGAATGAAATTAGAACACTCCCTAACACCATACACACAAATAAACTCAAAATGGATTAAAGACCTAAAAGTAAGACCAGACACTATCAAACTCTTAGAGGAAAACATAAGCAGAACACTCTATGACATAAATCACAGCAAGATTCTTTTTGACCCACCTCCTAGAGAAATGGAAATAAAAACAAAAATAAACAAATGGGGCTAATGAAACTTCAAAGCTTTTGCACAGCAAAGGAAACCATAAACAAGATGAGGGAACAGCCCTCAGAATGGGGGAAAATATTTGCAGACGAGGCAACTGATGGGGGATTTTACAAGCAGCTCATGCAGCTCAATATCAAAAAAACAAACAACCCAATCCAAAAATGGGCGGAAGACCTGGATAGACATTTCTCCAAGGAGGATATACAGATTGCCAACAAACACATGAAAGAATGCTCAGCATCATTAATCATTAGAGAAATGCAAATCAGAACTGCAATGAGATATCATCTCACACCGGTCAGAATGGCCATCATCAAAAAATCTACAAACAATAAATGCTGGGGAGGGTGTGGAGAGAGGGGAACCCTCTTGCACTGTTGGTGGGGATGTAAATTGATGCAGCCACTATGGAGAACAGTATGGAGGTTCCTTAAAAAACTACAAGTAGAACTACCATACGACCCAGCAATGCCACTACTGGGCATATACCCTGAGAAAACCATCATTCAAAAAGAGTCATGTACCACAATGTTCATTGCAGCACTATATACAATAGCCAGGACATGGAAGCAATCTAAGTGTCCATCGACAGATGAATGGATAAAGAAGATGTGGCACATATATACAATGGAATATTAATCAGCCATAGAAAGAAATAAAATGGAGTTATTTGTAGTGAGGTGGATGGACCTAGAGTCTGTCATACAGAGTGAAGTAAGTCAGAAAGAGAAAACAAATACCGTATGCTAACATATGTATATGAAATCTAAAAAAAATAAATTTAAAAAAATGGTCATGAAGAACCTAGGGGCAAGATGGGAATAAAGACGCAGACCTACTAGAGAATGGACCTGAGGATAGGGG
The DNA here is from genome assembly GCF_949987515.2 of Delphinus delphis. Taxonomy (NCBI): domain Eukaryota; kingdom Metazoa; phylum Chordata; class Mammalia; order Artiodactyla; family Delphinidae; genus Delphinus; species Delphinus delphis. The sequence continues at coordinate 49,733,618 of NC_082683.1, forward strand.
GAGGGGGAAGGGTAAGCTGGGACAAAGTGAGAGAGTGGCATGGACATATATACACTACCAAATGTAAAATAGATAGCTAGTGGGAAGCAGCTGCATAGCACAGGGAGATCAGCTCGGTGCTTTGTGACCACCTAGAGGGGTGTGATAGGGAGGGTGGGAGGGAGATGCAAGAGGGAGGCGATATGGGGACATATGTATATGTATAACTGATTCACTTTGTTATAAAGCAGAAACTAACACACCATTGTAAAGCAATTATACTCCAATAAAGATGTTAAAAAAAATAATAAAAAATAAAGAAAAGAGAAAAGATAAAGAAAACACAATAAAGTAGATCAAACATACATATTTATAAGGAAGATCATTTTTAAAGCAAGTCTTCTTAGAATGTGAACCCCTTGTGTTAGGGGTCATATATTTTGAATGCTCTAACCAATACTGAACATGTTGTGGATGTTTAATTAATACTAAGCAGAAAGACTGTCAAGACAATTATCTTGTGGGAAAATGAATGATGAATTTAAAAATTACAATTAACCAATTAAAAAAAAAAAAAAGGAGACTGCCAGACTGTCTTCCAGAGTGGCTGTACCATTTGGCATCCCTACCCGCAATGCTTGAGGGTTCCCATTCCTCCACGTTTGGTATTGCCCATGTTTGGGATTTTAGCTACTCTAATAGGTAGGTAGTGGTATCTCATTGTTGTTTTAATTCATAATCCCCTGACGATATATGACGTTGAACATCTTTTCATAAACTTACTTGCCAACTGTGTTTCTGCTTTGGTGGAGTGTCTGTTTGGGTCTTTTGCCTATTTTTCAACTGGGTTGTTCATTTCCTATTGTTGAGTTTTAAAAATTCTTTGTGTGTTTTGGATAATGGTCCCTTGTAGGTGTATCTTTTGAGAATGTCTTCTTCCAGTCTGTGGCTTATCTTCTCAACATCTTGACAGTGTATTTTGCAGAGCAGAAGTTTTTAACTTTAATAAAGTCAAGCTTCAGATATTTTTAAAAACCAAAAACAAAAAAAAAGAGAGAGAGAAGGGTTTTAGCTGCTGTGACAGAATGGAAGGCTGTACTGGGGCCAGTCAGCAGGGGAGACTGGTGGAAGCAGTAACTTCTGGATCAGGAACAGTGAGAAAAACTCTGCTGAAGAAGGCATTGAGCTGAGGGTTGATGGAAATATGGATATTCCCTGGAAAGACTGGGGAGGAGGGAGGGCCACTCCAGGCATGCAGCCTTGAGAGATGAAGCAGCAAGTGTTGCATCTGGGAAACTACAGAGGGTTTAGAATGGCTTTATGCATTGCGACAAAAACATGGTAAAGGAATTGAATGAGACAAGAGTTGGATAAAGCACGATGGTGGAGGGCCTTTTATGCACCGTAAGGACTTGGGCTCCAACTCATTGTAACCACCTGACCAGATTTAAGCATGAATGTGAAGTGATGGTCTCTATGTTTTAGGCCCCTGGAGGCTGTGTGGAGGGTAGGTTGGAGGCACCCATATGGGGAGACCAATCCAGAGACAGCGGTCTGTGCGAGAGATGATGAAGACCAGGACTAGGGTGGGGAGAGCAAGAAAGGAGAGGAGGAACAAATTTTACAGGTCTTAGTAACTGCTTGAATGTGAGGGGTGGGACTCAGGTGACTGGGTGGATATTCACACCATCCTCAAATAGTGCAGAGAACACAGGAAGACAGAGAAGCAGGTCTCAGGAGATAGTGATGAGTTCAAATTGGGGCACATTCGAATGGTGATGCCCAGGGCACAATCACCAGGCAGAGATGTTGTCTCTAGTCTGATATAACAGATACCATAGACTGGGTGGCTTAAAGAGAAACATTTATTTCTCAAAGTTCTGGAAGCTGGGAAGTCCAAGATCAGGATGCCAGCAGATTCTGTGGGTGATGAGAGCCTACTTCGTCATTCATAGATAGCTGTCTTTTCACTCACTGTGTTCTTAAATGGCAGAAAAACTGAGAGATCTCTAGGGGGTCTCTTTTATAAGAGCACTAATCCCATACATGAGGGCTCCACCCTCATGACCAAATCAAGCCCCAAAGGCCTCCCCCCCTAATACCATCCCATTGTGGGCGAGGGTTTCAACATATGGATTTGGGGGACACAAACATTCAGTCCATAACAGATATCCAACAGCCCCCTGGAGCTATTCTGTATCCTTATAGATAAGGATTTGAGAGTCATCAACACATAGGTATTTAGAACCAGAAGGTAGCCAAGGTTTCTCAAGAGAGGTTTGTGAGGTGAAGAGGCCTGAGGATAGAACCTTGGGGAACCCTGGTATTTATGGGGCTAGATGGGAAGTGGTGCCCACAAAGGAGACTGATAAGGAAGGATCCAAGAGTGAGAGGTAGAGAGAAAAAATGGCAAGGTGTCCAGCTAAGGCCAAGGCCTTGGGCATCGTACAAGTGTGGATTTGAGTCCAGGTTCTGCCACTTATGAGCTCTGTGAGCTTGGGAACCTTACTGAAAACTCTGAGCTTCTGTTTCCTCTTCGGTGAAATGGGACAACAATAGCATCTAGCTCATAGGAATGTTGTGAGGATGGGATGTTGTGATGACGCAAGTAAGGTGCAAGAGGAAGCATCCTGCACTTATTAAGAGCTTGGCAAATGTTGATGAATCAGGAGGCTGTGTCACAGAAACCCAGAGGAGACGGAGTTGTGAGGAGAGGGGACTGTCAGTCCTGCAGGTGTCATAGGGAAATCAAGTGAGACAAGGCTTTAAAGGTGACTAGCGGATCAGGTCATTGGAAGGCCAGTTAGTGATCTTGGAAAGCACTGCTTCAGCACAGGCGCCTGATACAGTAGGTTCCCAGAGTGGGAAGAGGACTTTTGAGGATATCTCTCATTGTAGCTTTATCATTAGACACGACGTAAGAATAGAAGCCCCACCTTGATGGGAACCTCTCCATCCCTGGATGACTGCAAACCACCCACCAGCCTCCAGCCGAAGTGCCTGTCCCTCATCTCCCATAGTTCCTCCCCAGGTCAGAACCCCACCACACTCCTGACTACCTGCCCAAATGTAAACCCCACAGGAGCCTCATCCCCTCTGGGTCCTGAGTACCCAGCAGAGGGCCAGGCACCAATCTACCTGCTGGGACACAAACGCAAAGCAGTAGCCAAGCCTGGCTCTTGCGGAGTTTACATCCTAGTGCAGGAGACAGACGATGAGCAGGAGACTCCAGACAGGGATAGAGGCTGTGAAGGAAGCCCAGGTGTGTAACAGGGTGGACAGTAGGCTGGCGGTGGAGGGAAGCATTAGATTTGGGGTAAGGAAAGGTCTTGGTGAGGGGCTGGCTTTTCGGCTGAGAGAGGCAGCCGTGCAAGGATCAGGAGGGAAAGCAGTCCCAACCCTGAGACCAACAAGCACAAATGTGCTGAGGTGGCAACAGATGTGGCCTGTGTGAGGAGAAGGAAGGTCTGTGGGGGCTAGAGTCAAGGGGGAGGGAAGGGACACAGGAAATAAGATTGCAGGGATAAAAACAAAAACCAAACAAATAAAAATAAATAATAAAAACATTAAAAATAAAACTTTTCAATTTTTTAAAATTTTAAAAATAATTAAAAATTTTAAAAATAATGCCATTTGCAGCAACATGGATAGACCTAGAGATTATCATACTAAGTGAAGTAAATCAGAAAAAGACAAATATCATATATCACATACGTGGAATCTAAAGAAATTATACAAATGAATTTATTTACAAAACAGAGACAGACTCACAGACATAGAAAACAAACTTATGGTTACCAAAGGGGAAGGGGGGAAGGGATAAATTAGGAGTTCAGGATTAGCAGATATAGACTACTGTATACAAAATAGATAAACGACAAAGTCCTATTGTATAGCACAGGAAACTATATTCAATACCTTATAATAACCTATAAAGGAAAAGAATCTGAAAAAGAATATAAATACATATGTATAACTGAAATCGCTTTGCTGTACACCTGAAGCTAACATAACATTGTAAATCAACGGTACTTCAATTAAAAAATTTTAAAAAATGATTGCAGAGAAAGGCAGGGCCTTATCACTGGTGAAATGGGTCCCCAATTTCCTCACTCACACCCCCCCTTCTGATGGTCTGCCCACCTTGAGAGTGTCCTGAGGGCCACTGTCACACACACTGAGCCCACTCCACAGGTGCAACCTCAAATGTCCTCACAGTGGCAAGGCTGTGTGGCTCTGTGCTGACAGCTGTGGTGTCACTCCCCTGGCCCATGGGTTCTCTGGCATAAAGGACCCAGGGCCTGTGGCAGAGGGAAGCATTGTTTTGAAGATTTGTATATTTCACTCTACGGCTAGGAAAAGGAAAAGAGACTTTTCCCTCAAGTTTTTATTTGGAAATTTTGAAATTTACAGAAAAGTTAAAAGAATAATACAATGAGCATATGCTGCCCTTTCAGTAGCCCCACCAAGTGTTCATATTTGGCAATATTTACTTTCTCTCTCCCTCTCCCTCCCTCTCTCTCTCTCTCTCTCTCTTTCTACTCTCTCTTCCTCTCTCCCATGTGTTTACCCATTTTAATTTTTTTTGCTGAACCATTTGAATATTAGTTGTAGACATCATGACAGTTTGCCCCCAAACACCTCAACATGGATCTCCTAAGAACAAGGAAATGGGAATATTCTCCTACATAACCATAATTTTCACACTCAGGAAACTTATATGATATAATGCCATAATATAATATAATATAATATAATATAATATAATATAATATAATATAATATAGTATAGTATAGTATAATATAATATACAGTCATATCCAGGATCCAATCAAGGATCACAAATGTTAATTATCATGTTTTGTTAAAATCTCCTTTTATCTAAAATAATTCCCTAGTTTTTGTTTTTATTTGGGGGTTTTTTTTAGACTTTTATGCTAGTGAAAAATCCGAAGCGTCTAGGCCAGTTGTGCAGAATGTCCCTTGGTTTGGATTTGTCTGATTATTTCTTCTTAAATAGTTTCAGGTTGATCGGTTTTGTCATGAATACTGTGTAGACGATGTTGAATCCTTCTCAGTGCCTCACATCAGGGGCCACAGGATGTCCCATCGTTGGTGACATTCTCTTTGATCATCTGGCCAAGTGGTGTCCACCCAATCTCTCCATTATGGAGACAGCTTTGTAGTGGATAAGTAACCTATAGAGTGGTGCGTTCAGACTGTGACTATGCCGGTCTCCATTTTTTCACCCAATGGTTTTAACGTCCAGTGATGATTCTTATTTGAATCCAATATTATGGTGGTTGAAAAATGGTGATTTTCAATGTTTAGCTTTCCTGTTACATTTCTTAAATGATGTGCTTTAGGGAGGAAGAACGTTCCTCACCACCCACCTCCAGGACTTATCCACTCCTGGTATTCTTGGTGCTTGGGTTATGCTGTGCAAGATTTGGATTCCATTCAAATTGAAAGTCCAACTAGCCTAGCTTAGGAGAAGGTGATGCAACTTAAATCACAATTCCACTAAGGCTGGGAGAGGGGTCGTTCCTCGAAGAAAACTTGATGTGCAGCCATTAAAGGTGGGTAAAAGGGAAGCCAGGCAGGCAAAAGCAACAGCTACTCATTATGGCAAGGAGTTAATATCGATAGGACTTCTTCCCATCTCTGCCTGAGATACCCTAGTACCCAAAATAGCACTGGCTTAAAAACAATAGAAAGAAATCTTAGGTCAACACATCAGGAAGCTATTCAGGAATGGTAGGGCTCATACTGGCCCAGACTCCTTCTATCCTATGCTTCAGTGGGTGTGGCCTTCATTCCCATGGTTACCTCTTGGTCCCCAATAGCTCCTCTAGTTTAAGTTTTCAGCACTATATTTCAACCAAAGACACGAAAAAAAGTAGAAGAAAGTCATATTTCTACCCCTTAGGGATATTTTCTGGAAGTTGGACATGCCATTTTCACTGGCATTCTACTAGGCTGAGCTCACTCATATGGCTATGCCTTGCTACAATGAAAACAGAGGAAGTGTGATCTTGGGTCCAGACAGTCATTTGCCCAGCAAAGAACTGGGGATTCTATTACAATAGAGGAAGGAGAAAACCAAACTGAAAAACAATTAGCCCTTCGAAAGACCCCACAAGGTACATGCTCATTCTAAAGGGGAGAAAAAACACAGCTCGGGGAAATTGAACAACCCGGTAAAGGTTGCACAGACAGTAGTGTCTGCTGCCAACAACACTGTGCTAAAGTGATTCTGATTTTATCTCATTTGATCCACTTTCTAACTCTGTATATCAGTATAGATTTGTTAGATTGCCTTCTTGGTGGAGTGAGTTACAGCCTCATGACATAATGACTCTAGTGACAGAAGGTCTTTCTTAGAAATGTGCTGTTCATTCCTGGCCAATGTTCCCTAGACGACCAGTGCAAACAGCTGAAACCCTGATACGTACGTGGCAGTGACAAGAGATGCAGATGGAAAATAGAATGGCAGTGGGTATGTGTTGGAAAATACCCCAGCCTGGGAGCCTAGATACCAAGTTTCCAGCCCCAGCTCAGTCACTCATTAATTGTGTGATCCTGGTCTGATCATGACCTACTGTGTCTCAGCTTCCTCCTCCACGTGCTCCTTCTAGCTGTGACTCTCTCTTATTTTAGGTCATATCTGTTTGCATGATGACTCAAACTGGGATCTGGATTCTAAAAGTATAAAGCCTCTACTTCCCTATGTGGTGCAATTTTAGAATCTGTTGAATTGCAAGGCCATGCTTGCTAATTGGGTTTGCATTTTGATTTTATAAAATCTCATAGGATTAATGGGAAATGTTCATTAACCAGAAGCTCTTTGAGAGCAGGAACTGTATTTGATTTTTCTCACAGTTATATCCCCAGCAACTGTCAAAGTCCCTGGTGCACGGTGAGCTCTGCAATACTGATTGACTTATTGACCAACCTAGACAATGTCCTTGCTAGACAGACATATGTGATTAATTATTCCCCTCCCCTGCTCCTGAAGAGCAAGCATGAGCTTCAAGGGAAGGAATAAGGAAACTAGGATTTACACGGCATTTATTTTCAATTTACCTCATTTACTTTTCACAATAACTCTTCAAGAAAGCTCTAAAAGTCCTCTTTTTTTATGGAAGAGAAATCTGAGATTCAGAAGGATGAAGTGACTTCTTAAAAACGGCATAATTTTTGACAAGAAATGTTCAGAAGATACACTAAGAAAACTATAAAACACACCTGAAAGACACAAAAGTAGACTTGAACAGCATTTATGCCATTTACTGTCGCTCAAAGCAATTCACAAGGTCATCCCAAATTCAAGGGCAGAGAAAATAGACTCCACCTTTTGCTAACAGGAGCAGCAAATAATTTGTGGCCATGATAGTGTAACACAAATATGCATATGTGAAAAAGAGTGGGGCACATCTCCATGAATGGCTATGGAGTGACTTCCAGGAAGAAAAGCAAAGTGCAAAAGCGTATATTTTGTGTAAGAAAGAGGAAGAAATAAGGAAACAGAAATGTATCTTTCTACTTACTTCTGCAAAAAGAAACATAGGAATGATAAAGCAGGCAGCAATCAAGTTGGTCACCCACCAGGGCTTGAGGGAGTGAGGTGGAAAGGATTAACTCTACCTTTTTGTAGAGTTTTGAGTTTGGAAGCATGTTAATGTTTTCAATATTCAAAACATTAAATTAAATTCACAAGGAAAAATGTAAATCTGAATACAAATAGAAATAAATGTACCAGTAAGTACTCCAGTTACTGGAGGGGAAAAAAAACTACTATAAAAGACATTGAAAAAATTGGAATACAGACTGTACGTAAAATTATTCCATTAAGGTTAAAGTTCCAGAAACTGCACTGAGGTTATATTAAGAAAATATCCTTGTTCCTACATAGTACACATGAAAGTCCTAAGAGGTGTGATTTATGCAGCATGATATATGTAATCTACTCTCGAGTGGCTCCAAAAATAAATTCATATTATTATATAATATCATAGCATGTCCCAAAAATCTTAGTGCAGTTTTAAGCTGTAGTAACTTTAGAAGTATAAATGCTAAAACTTACAAGCAGTGGCATTTTAAAATTTACTTATATTTCTTTTACATTTATTTAGTTTTGTGATTTTTGAACAACTTTTTGTTGTAATTTTTTGTTTCAGAACATTTTTGTTTGCTTCCGAATGTAATTTTTTGTTGTTGATGAACATTTGTCCTCTTCAACCAGAGGGACTAAAACAACAAATTAAAAGAGAGAAAGAGAACGAGACAGCAAATGTGGCAAAATGTTAAAAATTGGTGGATCTGAGCAAAGAGTTCCCTGTAGTATTCTTTCAACTTCTCTGTAAGTTTGAAATTATTTCAAAATTAAAAAAAAAAATTTAAGATTATACAGTTGGTAAGTGAGGCATCTATGTTTCGTTCCTAGGGTTGTCAGATGTCCAAGCTCAAGTTCATTCTGCTTCATGGCAGTGCCTTTCATAGTGAGTAGGAGGGATGGATTCACACTGACCCACCCTCATTCTTTAATCACTGGGACTGAGCAGGACCATGGGCACCACTGGTCAGGACTGGGCAGTCAGCATACAGCCGTGGAGCAGAGGAGGGGAAAAGCTCCCACTGCCCTTGGCTTTGAAGAACTCACTCTCTAATCCACTGAGCTAACCATCTCCAGACCTTTCCTTGCAGAGAACCGTGTAATAGGCATGTAAAAGTGATGAAGGGGATTGCTTTGGAAACTTGTGTAAATAACTCTTTGGGCAGGAGAAAGATTGCCAACACCTGCTTTTTGTTTTCTGGTATTTATTAGAGCCACCCTTTGAGGGACCTCTAAGCTTCCTGGATCTTATTCATTTATCTGAGTTCATTCTTGGTTCAGGGTCAGCATTGTTGGGGGGTGTAGAAAAAGTTGGCAAGGATCAGAGGAGGGTCACTGATTCTGGGCTTTCAGTAAATGAATATGGTTCAGAAGTCCCCAAATCAACAGTAATGATCTTCAGGCCAAATCTGATTGTTCACCATGCTTTTCCTAACCCATTACTTCCTACTCTGCTCCCCTCACAGTCATTTATTAATTTATCCATCCGTCCACCCATTCACTTACCCAGTAATAATAATTAGTCTCATATCATGATAGGCATTGTCCTAGATGCTGGGAATACAGTGTTGAATTCCTGACTTGTCCATGCCCACAGGAAGAGAAAGGGATGGACGATTTAGTACAGCATGATCAGTGCTGTGACAAATGTAGGTACAGGGTACCTAAACCAGCCATGTGAGGCCAATCCAGAGAAGTCTCTGGAGATTCATCTGGAAAGTGGTGGGAATGGTGGGTTAAAGGAATAGCGTGAATAAGGGCAGGGGAACCTAAACTTTTGCTGCTTAAAAGTGTGGTCCATTGATCAGCCGAATCAGCATCACCTGGCGTTTATTAGCAATGCAGTTGCTTGGGCCCCGCCCTACACCTCCTGAATCAGATGCTGCATATTAACAAGATCCTCGGGGAAGTCCTATGTACACTGGTATTTGCGAAGCACTAGTCTAAACACCATTCTCGGGGAAATTACGAGTGGCTGCCAGGCATCACAGTCCTAGTCCAGAATATCCTGCTCTCAGCCCCAAGTTAGAATGCCCTAACTTGCTTCAAACCCTAACATCCTTAGCCATCTTATGGTTTCTGGGAAATGAGAAGTTCCTCTCCCTGGAAGAGTTGCTATGTGTAGCTTTCTTCTAGTTAGAACACCGGCTGTACTTTTGGACCCAATAATTCTACTCTGAGGACTGTAGCCCAAGGGAAAAAAAAAAATCCAAAAGAAAATAGTCATTTATACTCAGATGTAAGATATTTATGGCCATGTCATCTTCAACCGTAAACAACCAAAAGAGAAACAACCCAAATGCCTAGCAACGGTGCAGGAGTCGAGGGCGGGGAGCTGGGTGTTCCCTAAGCACATGTGGGGGAAGCCAGAGCTGCCTCTGGGGACACATCAGGATGTCCTGGAACGTGTCCTGGCTGGAAAGTCAGGAAACCTGGGTCTACTTTTCCTTCTGCCCCTTTGAATTGGACCCCTTTGGGTAAGCCCATTCCCTCCTGAGGTCTTCAGGTTCTTGGGTGATCTTTATTCTGTGACATTCAATCTGTGCTCCTTGGTGCCCCATATCCTCCCAGTGTAAGCCTGCCCTTCCACCCAGAGAGGCGAGGCCAGACCACAACAACCCTGGGAGGGGTGGCATGGAGACAGAGGTATGAGCAGAGCCAACAAAAACTGCAAGGAGATTATAGAGAAAAAGAACATGTACTGAACTCCTAGACTGTGTAGACTCTATAATACTAATAAAAACTAATGTTTACTCCACACTTGTTGTTTGCCAGACTGTTTTAAGTGCTATATATGAATTAATTTTCTTAATCCTCACATCAATACTATAAAGTCAGAATGATTATCACCCCCGTTTTCCAGATAAGATTTAGGAATGGCCCCAAGTCACTCTCCTAGAGGTGGCAGTGCCAGGATTTGAACCCATTGTGATCTGTCTCAAGAGCTCACACACTTAACCCCAGACCCAGTGGTGATCCCCAGACCAGCATCCTAACCATCACCTGGCAATGTGTAGGAACGCAGTACTATCCATACCCACTGAATCAGACACTGGGTGCTGGGGCCCAGCAATCTCAGATTTAACAAGCTCCCCACCAACCCAGGTGATTCAGATGTAAGATACATTTCTTGAACCACTGTTCTAGCCACTTGCTGTTTTTAGCATTCATAACAATCCCTAGAAACAGGTATAATGAACACCATTATGTCACCGAGGCAACTGAGGCTCCAAAGGGTCACATGCTTATGGTCCAACAGCTAGAAAATAGCAGAGTCAGGATTTGAACACAAACCCACTGATGCCTAAACACCAGCTCTTTCTAGTATACCACGCCCACCTTCAGTCCCTCTGCAAATGTCAGTTTGCCTGGAAGAAGAGGAGATGGAGGAAAGGCAAAGGAAGGCACTGGTTCTAATGCAGGGTTGGGGGGAGGATGCAGGAGGAGGGTGGAGAAAGGAGATGCATGTGGGGAAATGAGCCAAACATTCTCTATCTGGTCACTGTGCCCCTGGGATGGTGGTGGCTGTTTACTTCTGCCTGGTTGGCCAATCCCGTATGTGCCGGGCTGCTGATTTTCCTGGGCTCCACAGCACAGGACCTATTTTTAGCTCAGCCCTGATGGGACATGTTTGCCCAGTGTTGCCAAGTCATAAGAACCATCACACCCTGGTAGCAGGCGGGCTCTGCTTGGCTCACAGACCACACAGGGCTGCCTGGGCATGTACCCAGCCTCCGCCCAGATGCTGCTTCCACCTGGACCAGCCCTAGGTGGGGAGAAAGGGATTTCAGGGGAATCCAGGCCATGGCACATCCTTTCTCCGGTCATAGGAGGCTGTTGTTGATGCGGGTCTCAAAACTCAGAGGCCCAGAGGGGCACTGTGACTTATCCCCAGTCACCCAACCAGTTGGTGATAGAGTGAGAATCAGAAGCCAGGCTTCCTGACTCCTTTTCCCTCACAATGTAGATGATCTTTGTGTCTTCCAATATGTTTGTGTATTTGTGTTCTATCTGCTTCCGCTAACAACAACAAATTAGCCCAAGGAATGCCAATGCCCATTATAACAGATGGAGCTTCCCAGGAGGCAGTGTGCAAATAAAGAGAGCAAACCAGCAACCACAGGAGGCAATTTTT